>NW_005366834.1:784940-821875 GCF_000412655.1 Myotis brandtii | reverse complement strand
GGCCGAAGGCCCCCCCCCCCCAGTGCACAAATTTTTGTGCACCGGGCCTCTAGTTAACTCATAATAATTTGGTGGACTGGCTGACAATTATGAGTGTGGAATAAAATTAATATCTATATATGTTGTTTAAAATATTTAGTGCTTATTGTATTCACAGTTTACTAGTCACACTATGCTAAGCATTGTAACAGAGCATTCTCAAATCAGTGTCTTGACCAGGGGTGGGCAAACTTTTTGACTCGAGGGCCACAATGGGTTCTTAAACTGGACCGGAGGGACGGAACAAAAGCATGGATGGAGGGTTTGTGTGAAGTAATATAAATTCAAAGTAAACATCATTACATAAAAGGGTACGGTCTTTTTTTTTTTTTAGTTTTATTCATTTCAAACGGGCCGGATCCGGCCCACGGGCCGTAGTTTGCCCATGGCTGGTCTTGACCCAATAAAACTTTATTTCTTGCTCATGTTACATCCCATGCTGGTCAAGGAGCTCTTTAATGCATAGTAACACTAGGGCCCCTGCTTCTTATTGTATTATCATCATTTAGTCTCCAAGTTGCCTCCCACATGAACGACAGTGGAGACTATATGTGGGTACTACTTAGTGATCATATATTCCTTCTACATACATTCCTTTGGCTAAAATTCTTTAACATTGATTTCCCAGCCTTCAAGAGGGGTGGGAAATCTAACTGGACTGTGTGCTCAAGAAAAGGACAACAGGTCTTGTTGAGGATTAGCAGCCACTGCCACTGCAATATATTTCTTCTTATATTTTGTAGTTTTAATTCTTACGTTAATAACTGCTGTTATACTTTGTTGAATATATTTTCAACATATCAGACCAGCTTAACTCTAAGAAAAACAAATATTGGTGTAGTAGAAGTTTTTTATTTAGCTACTTTTTTGTTTGTTTTTCTTTCTAAGAATCTTCATTCTAATAGAAAAACAAATCCACATATATAAAGCATTAAGAATGCAATTATATTTCTTTGTTTTTAAGGAAATAAAAGTATATCCCCTTTAACTTTTTAAAAAGAGGGAATAAACAATTGATTCTAAGCCACAAATGTCACTTCCAGGTTGGCTATTATGAATTGTCACAGCAACGTTTCCACTGAAACAACTACAAAAGCTGGATAAGAAATTAAAAAAAAATTAAAATGAAAAAAATAAATAAATTCAAAGGCACTGAAGAGCAATTAAGGCAAAATCAGGTTTTTTTGTGGGGCCTTTACCATGAGCCAATTAGAAAATTTAATCTTATTTTAAAGGCTTAGTAGTATATAACAACAAAAATATTTTAAGGAACATAGACATATACTTATACATGTTATGATAATCTTAATTGTAAACATTTATTGAGGAAAATTAAAAATTGTATGAGATGAAGCCTTTACTTAATCATACCATATAAATATTTATATATCCAGTAAATATAAAAATTCAAGATAACTTTAATAAATACCTTAAAATGGTCTTACCCTTGAAACTTAAAAGCAGATTGAATAGTTATACAGACTATTAAAGGAGCCATAATTAGCAAGAAAATATTGAGATAGGATGGAAAGAGGACTTGATCTACTATAAAGCCAGATAATCAAAATAATATATTATGGCTCAGAGGTAGATGTGCCAATTATTCAAAATTGAGAGTTTATGGTTTCACAAATTTATAGGAACTTGATATGCAAGAAATAGTTGAGCATATGTGGAATCAATGTGGGAAGGAAAACTCTGAAAAAGCTGTATGTCTGTCTATAGGTTTAGACTTATCAGCACTCTTCACAGAAAAGTGATTAAATCGAGTACATTTTTGGGATGTTGAATTTGGCATGCCCACGTCTAATAAGGCTTACCACTACTTTATATAACAGAATTTTGTATGCCTTACTCTGGATTACCAGTTGGTCATCAGGGCTTTTTATTGACTTTTTCATGATCAATGCAGTGCTTGTTTCTGAAACATGCCATGTCTTCTGTAATGTTTCCTCGATTTACATATTGTTTCAATATTATTGGAGGAGTATTTTGTTCCATAAGGAGACATCAGAGAGAATAGTTTAGAGGTCTATACTATGATATTTGATTTTCTTTCATTCAACCTTATTTGTGTTTTTGTACTGTTACTTGTTATACTGTGTGAAATTTTCTTTCAAAACTTGTCAACAGATCAGCAAGAGTTATCATTCAGAGAGCCTGTTATGCTTCTTTTGAAGTTACACAGATCTGCTCTCAAATATTAGCTCACCTTGTTTTATGACATAGGCATATTTGTTGATGTTTTTGAAATTCTGTTTCTTAAATAAATAATAAAGTAGAATAACAATGTTTGTCATAAGGGGTTATTTAAAAGAGATAATAAATTTAAAATAAAGAAAAACTGTAGACCTTTAAAATAAATGATCTTTTTAAAAGTCTCTATGATAAGAGCAAGAAAATAGCATTGTTTTACATAAGGATGAGTTCTAATATTTATGTGTATTTAGCCATTAATTCTCTATTTGTTATGTTCAATTAAAAATCAGGAAAATAAGTTTATCTTACCTTCACTTCCTCCTCCTTCTGTGTTCTTTCAACCTTTATGTAGATTTCATTTTCTGACCTCTACTATTTTGCATCTCTCTAAAGAACTTTTAAACTTTTCTTGAAAAAAATAGGCCTACTGGCAACAGATTCCTTCAATTTTTGTTTATCTGAGAAAGTTTATATTTCTCTTTCAATTTTGAAGGATAATTTGGCATAGTACAAAACTTTAGATTGGTGGTTTTCTTTCTCCCAACACTTTACGTATTCCAATTCACTCTCTTGCTCATGTGGTTTCTGAGAAGTCAGATGCCATTCTTTTCTTTGCTACTCTATAGATGCTACTCCCCCACCTGCTCTGGCTTTTTTAAAATATTTTTTTTCTTTATCATTGTTGTTCTGCAGATTGAATATTATCTGCCTATATGTGTGTGTATTTGACACTTACTGTGCTTGGTGTTCTCTGAGCTTTTTCATTTGTGGTTTAGTGTCCAGAATTAATTTGGGGAAATAGTCATTATTTCCCAAAGATTTCTTCTATTCCTTTAGATCATTTCCTGGTATTCTTATTATGTATAGTTTCACCTTTTGTGATTGTTACAACGTTATGTTCATAAGGAAACCCTCTAATGTGTGAGATGATTATTGTGTGAAATGTGTGGAGACCCCAATACTCTGTGACTTCCAAAATGTTATAAACATGGTGAATGCCCCACTATCTTGATGTAAACGCCCTAAGCCCTTAAAGTGTAAACGCCCTGCTCCTAGCATAAAGCACACCATCTGGCCCACATCGATAAGACACAAGTTGTTTACTACCGGCTACATAAGCACCGGGCCTTCTTCAGTCGACCTCTCCTGCCTGATGAAAGGCGGACTCCACATCACTCCACGAGCCTGAACCAACTGCGGCCTCCTGTCTGTCTCCATCTTCGTCGTCTGTCTTTCGATGTGCATCGCCGGGTGGCCTTTGCCGGAGCCTAGGAGCCACTAGAAATAGGTAAATAAACCCTGTGTGACTGCATACTAACTCTGTCTTGTGTGTTCATGTGTTCCGGTTCGGCTCAGCTGTCTAGACATTGAAGTACCAGGGGATAGGCCGTTATTGCTGACCCCTGGTCACCTGCGTATGTCCCACTAAATCTAGACAGATAATTAATTAATTGGGGCATAATTGGGACAGTGATTATCCCACTGGAATTTTCCAGTATCTTTTCTCTTTTCAGTTTTTGGAAGTTTTAAATTCTGAGATTTTTTTTTTTCTTCAGCCATGTCCATTATATATAATGTCAAGATGGATTTATGTGTATTTTAGAAACATAACAATCTTTAAACTGATATCAATTTGATTAACGTATTCATAAATTGTTAAATGAGACTGATTATCAGAAATCAAAATCAAAATCAATTTTGGCCCTAGACGGTTTGGGTCGGTGGATAGAGCATCGGTCTGCAGACGCAAGGGTCCTGGGTTGGATTCTGGTCAAGGGGTCAAGATGGATTTATGTGTATTTTAGAAACATAACAATTCTTAAACTGATATCAATTTGATTAACGTATTCATAAAGTGTTAAATGAGACTGATTATCAGAAATCAAAATCAATTTTGGCCCTAGACGGTTTGGGTTGGTGGATAGAACATCGGTCTGCAGACCCAAGGGTCCTGGGTTGGATTCTGGTCAAGGGCATGTACCTCAGTTGCAGGCTTCTCCCTGGCCTGGGCTTGGGCAAGGCGCATGCAGGAGGCAACCAATCGATATGTTTCTCTCACATGGATGGATGTTTCTTCTTTCCCTCTCTCTTCCACTCTCTCTAAAATCAAAGGCAAAATATCCTTGGGTGAGGATAAAAAATTAAACAAAATAAAAAATAAAGATAAATTTTGGTGTCTCCAGAAACCTTTGAGATGTATTTAGATCTTTCAAATTTAGACCAACCTGTGGCTACTTACCCATATTTTAATAAACTACTGGATGTTATTTTGTAAATAGATCGCATTATTGGTGTTTTCACTTAGGGTATCTGTGCATTTGACTCTCATGTTACTTTTATCTCAAGGGCACTGTGACTTCTTGAAGATATAGGCAATTTAAAATGAAGCTCATCCCATAAAAAGAGAAGTTCTGAATGGACAATTCTCAATGTCATTTCAGCCTCACTGGCAAGGAAAGGGGATATATTTAAAGCTTCCCCTGCCTTTCAGTAGTGAAGAAAGCTTTAGGTTAGTTTACACCAAAGCTGCTTCATTTACAATTCAATTAGGATGAATGTCACTGGAGGCAAAAGCTGTGAACAGCATTTTTAGATTCATTTATAAAGATGCCTACCAGATAATGCAGGTTCAGTTTCAGGAGTTCAGTTCCTATGGAACTTTACGTATGCTAGGGAGAATTATAGTCACTTTTAATCATTAAAATGCATGCATGGAGTACTTCAAGCCAGCTTATTCATCACTCCTGAAACACTGACAAAATGCTTAAGGGCCTACTTCTTCACTAAGGTGAAATAAGGAAATTCCTTATTCTTTAAGGTTCAGGGTTATATTTTGCATAGATAGGTCCATTTTTAAATGAAACTTATTAGCTACCTGTAGACAAAACAATGCAATAGTTACTGCTTTTATGCAGCATGCTGTTTGTATGTAAACATGAAGTTACATCAGGAAGAGGAAATACATATTGAAGCAGGAGATAGCATGCCCTTAATTTCACTTTTTCAAACATCATCATTCTGGTGATTGTATTTCCCCTAAAATTTTGTTTCATATTTAAGGCTACCAATTCTTAAGAGATAGTCACAATTGCAAAATCATATCGTTTTTATTTTTTATGTCCAGTTTACCTTTAGTGAAATAATGTATTTACTGCTAATGAATGCATATTGTATTAATATTAGTATACTTGCATAATGATGTACTTTCTTGTAGTAGCATATATTGATATGTAGTAGATATTGTAAAATCATTTTGTGGAAACATTTTTTAAAAATGTGTTTCTATTGATTTTAGAGAGGAAGGGATAGGGACAAAAAGAAACATCAACGATGAGAGAAAAATCATTGCTGGGCTGCCTCCTGCATGCCCCCTACTGGGGATTGAGCCTGGAATCCAGGCATGTGCCCTGACCAGAAATCGAACCTGGAATCTCTTGGTTCAGGGATAGATGCTCAACCACTGAGCCATACCAGCCAGTCATGTGGCACAATTTTAATAGAATCAGAATTCCTCTGAAATTTACTTTGTCTTTATTACTAATTACAATCCGTTGAACTCCACTGATTTTCCTAAAATAAATTGTGAAAGTTCTGGAAAATAAAACCACAAAAATATTTCCATAACTTAAAATTTATAATATGATTATTTGAAGAGTTAAACAGTATCATATTAATTTATTTATCAAAGAACTTTAGTTTTCCAAATTAAATTAAAGTAGGGATGACTGTAGCACTTCCAAGTTTTATTTTGTGTGTTTTTTTTATCATTCCTTGCCAAAGCTCCGATCAACTGTAAATGAAATGCTTATAGAACACACTAAAATGCTCTTAGTAATTTTCAAGCAGTATGTATGGCATTGCCCAGAATTTGAACTTTTCCAGATTTTGTTTCCAATAAATGTAAATTGCTTTGTATAGTGAATAGTAATTTAAAATTATTGAAGTGCTCCCACAGTAGAGTACCCATAAAATGTAAAGTCTTTTAGTGATTTTAATCTCTGTGCACACTTTAGAGTAATTTCAACATATCAGATGCTTTGATTTTTAGTTTCCATTGCTTTAATTTGAAGGAATGAAAAATGCCAAACCAAAATAGCATTTATAATCAGTGCAAAATGTAACTAACCTGAATTTAAGATTGACTTGGAGAGTTAAACATGTGAAATATAACTATTTATTGATACAGGGAAAATAATTAACCACCATTATAACAAATATCTATAATACTAATTTACATATTCTTATCAGACTCGATTGAATTTATTATTCTAGTAAACTAATAATATACTTTTATATTATGTGAGTGTAAACGATTGATGTTAACTACTTACAAATTATCAGAGGTGTTTATATTATAATTGGAGAACAGTGTTAATTGACTCAAGATTGAGAAAATGCCAAATAGAATGAAGTCCAAGAAAATCATGGCTATATTTATCAAATCAACATACTCAAAGGCAACTATAAGAAAAATCTTGAAAGCAACTAGAGAAAGTGGAAAAAATTGCACATAAGAAAACAAGTATTGCAAATATGTTGAAATAATTAACATATTTTATAAATTGTTAAATAGTAATATATATGCTTCTCAACACAGTAAATATCAAGAAAACATTACAATTTAGGCAAGTTACATTTTATGGATTAAGACAGATCAGTGTAAGACTGTAATTGCTTAACATGAAACTCTAAGCTGGTTGTTGATTTACTTCCTTCTACATACTGATCGACAATCTAGCCAGCATGGCTCAGTTGAGCATCATGGTTCAATTTCAGGTCAGGGCACATGCCCAGGTTGTGGGCTTAATCCCCTGTAGGGGCCATACAGGAGGCAGCCAATCAATGATTCTCTCTCATCATTGGTGTTTCTATTTCCCTATCCTTCTTCCTTACTCTCTCTAAAAAAATCAATAATTATTTTTTTTTTTAACATACTGATCAAGACATGACTGTCTGAGCAATGCTGCAAAGCAACTTTGAGTCAGCAATGCAGCACTCAGAATGAAAGTGTTTGTTGACAAATGACTGCTAGGCTCAAAGTAGCTCAATAGATGCCTAGTTGTTGTTGTTTTTTTACACAGGCATTTGTATCTGTAGATAGCAAAATGACACTCATTGGTATTTTCCTACTGAAAATAACTACTGTGATTTTGCAATCATGCTGACTATAAATGGTATTTCTACATATATGCAAAAGTTTAATGTGAAATATAAATCTCTGTGGTTTCAAAGATGTATTTTTCCCAAACCAAAATTCACAGAAGCCCTGAATTCCACACAAACATTACCTAAGCCTCAAGAACTCATAATCTAAATATTTGACACTAGACCAGATTACCTTCAGCAAGAAGAATGGAAACATGACAGATGTGTGTACATATTGAGATTTACAGACTGTACACAAAACTTTAGAAGAAATAAACCACTTAATCTACATAAAAATCTGTGTTGGGTATAATTATATTACATGGGATAGTTAAGTAATTTACTAATATTATAAAGACTGTGAGTAGGGAAACAAAATTGAACCCCAGTTGTAATTTTCTACAGTCAGTGTGTTAAAGACTAGACTCAAATGCTTACTAGGTATATTTACCTTCTTTTATATATTAGTAATTAAATTGTAGGAATACATTTAGTCTAAAGAATCTAATTTAGATTTATGTACATAATGGTTAAAGCACAGAGCTCCGTTTATACCACAAAAGGTTGTTGAAATACTCAAATCCATCTACTACAGGCAATAATGGAGGTTTTCCTAAAGAAAGAAGATCCTGCAATGGTCTATTAAATCTTATATCTCCTATATAACATTAAAATGTGTTATTTGGTATTTTTATATACTGCTTTATATATGTCACTTCCCACTCGTTATGCTTTAAGAGGATTTTATGTAACACAATAAAACAAAATTATTGATCACACACCCTATTTTGGGTGTTCATATGTTTTAGACTCAAATATTTAATTTTATAAAAACAAATCTCTTCTCCATAATCAGCACTGGAGAGTAACAGTATATATTTGTATGTATATTCAACCTGAGAAAGACTTTCTTATTGATTATAATATACAATGGAAAACAACAGGTTTCTAAAATATCAAATGGTAAAACAATTATTTATGTTAATATATATAGCCATTTATGATGCTAATATTTTTATATAATTATTTTTGTGGCACTATAAAAGATTAGATCTTTTTTCCTGAGTCTTTTATTTATGCCATTTTATCTTTTTTTTGAAAGACACTAAACAAGTCTAAAAATAATGACCATATTTATCTGAACATACAGATATTCAGATGTTAATATTTATTTAATCTTCTTCGTGGGAACATTTCTAGTGAGCAATAAGCTTGAAGTGAACTTCAGAAGCTACAGAAAATGACATGAATCAATGTGTTCTATTACTCTACTGCCCAAAATGCAGGGGCCTATGCCCAAAAAAGTTTCATAATAGGCACTAACTCATTTTAACATTGGGATATTCTAAAAGGATCAAGTTTACTCAGGTTATGTATGCTGAACATATTAGGTCTCTCCAGTTGCAGCTTGAGGGTTTGATACAAGAATGTTTTATGCAGTCTGACTGCAATTTAGAATGTAGATTTTGTCAACCAGGAAATAAATATATGAGCTATAAAAACACTGCCTGATGGTGCTGGTCCTTCAGAATCTATTAGAGCCATATTCTGGATTTATTGACTGACTTTAGCTATATCATAATTTCATATTTGCTCTCAGAGGTTCTGTGTGATTCCACACAGGAAATTCATGAAACGCTGCTATAGCCTCTGAAGGTTGAAATGCAAGTCAATGTGAACAACTAGTTGTTGAATGGACTGAACTAGAGGTTCAGCCTGCTAATACAACATACAACTAAAATTAAACTGTCATTACAACTGAACTGCTGCGACAGAGCTCCTGTAAACTCATCTCCTCTAGGGAGAAAACACTGCATGTTAACTTTTATTTCAAAGAATTCTGAAATTATGTGTGGAATCTAAAAAAGTAAACTCATAGATGCAGAGAGTAGAATGGTGGTTACCAGGGACTAGGGGTGGGGGACTTGGGGAGATAGTAAGTGTACAAATTTGCAGCCAGTAGATACATAATTTTTGGAGATGTAATGCATAAACATAGTGATTATACTCAACAATGCTATTTTATAAACTCCAAAGCTGTCAAGAGACTAGAGTTTAATTGTTCTCACTATGAAAAAGGAATGATAATTTTGTGAGGTGATAGAGATGTTAGCTAACACTGCAATGGGCAATCACATTGCAATCTATAAATGTATCAGTCTACACATTGCAAACCTAAACTGACACATTGTGTCAATTACATCTCAATAAACAAGATTTATTTGGTTATTGGCTAATTTTCAACAAACCATGACCCTAGTTTAGCAAGATGTCCTACAAACAATTCAGGCTGGAATAAGGTTAGGCATATTTTTTTTTTAGTTCAAAGTATAATTTAAAGGTTTTCATTTCTAATGCTGGTATTAGAACCAGTTGAACTATTTTAACCACAGTGGTTTCTTACATCAAAATAAATGCAATAAAATATCCTCACCTCCCAATTTTTTTTAAGATAAAATGATGGTAAGCAGGGCATAATATCTGAAATAAAGAAGACAGTTTCACTTCTTCTGTCTCTTTTTATGATATGCTTCATCATTTAATGCTTAAATTTGAAAGACCTAAATTTATTAAGGTCATGTACTAGTACATATAAAATTCGTATACAGTCTAGGGCTTTTCAGGTCGACATAAGGCTATTTTATGTAGACTAGTCTGTGATTAATAGTATGAAGTCTATCAAAGAATGCATTTTCTCTGAAAAAGGATATATTTTCCAAATACAATTTGAACTAGAGATAGTGTGATGCCCAGTAAAAGGTTATTATCTAACTATAGGCAGTTTTGATCTTTCATAAACTTGCATTTTCTTGTTTTTCTTATTAAACACTGTCTCAGCTTTCATTTTTAGGAAACACTTGCTGAAGATGTCAGAACACCTTTTTTATGTTAGAACACTTTAAAACAGGGATGCAGCTAGGCATAAGGGTTACCTAATGCTTGTCTTAAGAATTTTAAAAGAGCTATTTTGAAGGTACTTTGAAGGGTGATATTTGTGCCCTTATTGATTCAGAGGAGATGTCTAAAGATGTGATAGAAGCCTACAAAATATTAATAAATGATAAGAAAAATGGCCTAAGGATCCTTAAAATTGCATTAAGATGTATTGAGTATGATGCCGAACAGATCCACATCTAGCTCTAAGAGTTTATTGGAGCACATAGAAAATATACTTAACGTGAAGTGATTCTTAAAGTGCTGTGGGAGGGGAATGTATTGATAATTCATCTTAGAGGATAAGTATTATTTAGCCACATATGAGGGAGATCATGTGATGTTTGTCTTTCTCTGACTGGCCTGTTTCTCTCAGCATAATACTCTCTAGGTCCCTCCATGTTATCACAAAGGGTAAGAGATCCTTCTTTTTTACAGCTGCATAGTATTCCCTGGTTTAAATGTACCACAGCTTTTTTATCCACTCATCCACTACTGGGCACTTGGGCTCTTTCTAGATTTTAGCTATTGTAAATTGTGCTGCTATAACCATAGGGGTGTATATATTCTTTCTGATTGGTGTTCCAGGTTTCTTAGGCTATATTACTAGAAGAGGGATCACTTGATCTGTAAATTATTAAGTTGATGTTAAACCCACCAACCATACCAATTTAAGAAAAATATTTTTAAATCAAATATAATTATAAGGAGTGACACATTTCTAATATGTGGAAAGAAGAGATAAGCCTATTATTATTTAGTATACCAAGAATATGAGGGTATTAAATATTGCTTTACCTATCATATGTTATACTGACTGATATAGTCAGCTGGCATTTCATTCCAGAAAATCACCTCTAAATACTTTCAGGGTTTGTATTCTGATGCCAACAAATCACATTTCCCCTCCTGGTGTTGTAGCAAAGATGCCAAGAGGATATTATGAGAACTGTTTACAAAGTGATCAATAAATATATTTTACTTTTCACACATAGATAGCAGGTAATCTGGTATTTCTCGTGTCTGAAATGCAGGCAGACACACACACACACACACACACACACACACACACACACACACCCAATACCAATCAGACTTAGAAAAATGTACTTGTTCACTTTTAAATATTTATACTGATATTTGCTCCTATGCTTGCTTGTAATGTGGTATTATAATGGATCATTTGGGCTTTCTGGAATTGAAGTTGAATGCAGTGTTTGTCAAAAACTCAAAATCATCAAGTTTTGTCAACACTTCAGATATCCTTGGCTCAGAGTACTGAGGGGAACATTTCTCCATTTAAGGAATACCCAATGCACTGGGATTTTTAACTAGAGTAAATAAGGTATGCCACAAAGAGAGGGGGAAAAATAAAATCAGGGAAATAAAGCATCAATAAATACCTGAAATGTGTTCTGAATTTACATGCTCACAGAGCATTATGCTGTAAATGTCTTTTTATGTGTTGTCAAACTAATGCCATTTCAGTGAGACAGAACATTTCCTGGGAGTACCAGACTCAGATCTTTGAGGGACAGTTTTTTTTTAATATCAGTTCATTAAAATATCTCTACTTAAACAGAATAGTATTGAAAATCTTTTAGAATAAAATCAATTTATCTTACTTTGATTTTAGATATTTGTGATAGTTGGTATAGTTTTGCCAAAAAACGTAGCTAATAATGTGGCATTACTGTCAAACATTTTTAGAATTGTAAGTATTTTTGAAATTTTAGGATTTCACTTAGTAATTTATGTTAATGTTTCTATTTGACAATTATAAAGGTACAAAAGAAATTTTAAAGGCTCTAGGTCAGTGATGGCGAACCTTTTGAGCTCGGTGTGTCAGCATTTTGAAAAACCCTAACTTAACTCTGGTGCTGTGTCACATATAGAAAATTTTTGATATTTGCAACCATAGTAAAACAAAGACTTATATTTTTGATATTTATTTTATATATTTAAATGCCATTTAGCAAAGAAAAATCAACCAAAATAATGAGTTCGCATGTCACCTCTGACACGTGTGTCATAGGTTTGCCATCACTGCTCTAGGTAATGCTTTATTTAGACCACAGATATCCTGTGATAATTCCAAATAAATAATACTTCTCCTCATCTATATACATAAAAGCCTAAGCAACCAAACCACTGGTCACTATGACACACACCATCAGGGGGCAGATGCACAATGCAGGAGCTGCCCCCTGGTGGTCAGTGTGCTCCCACAGCGGGAGCACCGCTCAGCTGACCAACAGGCGCCAGGTGCTGGGCTCACAGCTGGCAAGCACAGCTGCAGCAGAGCTACCGAGCATAGGCTACTTTTTTGGGGGGGGGGGGGCAGGCGCAGCGGGGCTGGGATGATCGGGCCCAAACCGGAGGTCTGACATCCCCTGAGGGTCCCAGAATGCGAGAGGGTGCAGGCCAGGGTGAGGGACCCCACCAGTGCACAAACCCATGCACTGGGCCTCTAGTTTATTATATTCAACAAGTTGACCAAATTACTCAAGTAATAAAATATCATAGTTCAGTAAAAGTTTTAAATAATCATAAAATACAGAAAATTTAATAAAAGTAAGGGGGAAAGATCAACCAAAGGACTTGTATGCATGCATATAAGCATAACCAATGGACACAGACACCAGGGGGATGAGGGCATGAGCAGGGGGTGGGGAGGCAATGGGGGGATAAGGACACATATGTAATCCCTTAATAAAGAAAATTTTAAAAAAGTATATCATGTACTATGTAAAATTCTTTATTTCTAGAAAACAGTAGCAAAAAAGCAGTGTATTTTTTGTTTGGAATTTAGCTTCTTACTAATTTATTTAGTAATGACTAGAAATGTGCTGAGAGGAAGAAGCGGTTTTCACTGTGCACAAAGACAAAATCAGTTATCTCTTGGATATTTTACTCTGTTGAGAGCTAGTGAAGTTACCGTACTAGAAGACCATATAAAGAAATGCAGAGTCTTCACATATTGTATTATAGTTGTACTATAAATCTCTAAGATTACACTTTAGACTAAGTCACATAGTCAAATAGGTGTCTATCCATTCTTCTTTAAGATGGAAAGTCCCTCAGCTCTGACAGTCTTAACTCCTTAGAAAACATTATTCTTTGACATCAATATGTCTTGCACAAAATTGAATGGCAAGTGAAAGGCTTCCCGCAGTGAGATTCTAGAAAATAGTACATGGATGTGAAGGCCTTGCTTATTACAAATCACTTGTATGGGACAGTCTTCTATAGTGAGTCTATTATATATGGGAACAGAGGAGTACTGTGAAATAAGATATGGCACAAGCAAGCAGAATAAGTATTCAAATATCTGCAGGAACAATTGGAAGCAATAAAACACTACAACAAATAGAGAGAAAAAATGGCAGTACAAAAAAAGATCCTATAAATTTTTGAGAATAAAAAATAATACAGCTTTATTCGTGGATGCGAGGCGAATTGATGTAGTATGTAGGTGGATACTATTGTGGTTCAGGGAAATATCAACAAATGGAATCTATGAAAATAAAGACTAAATGTTTAAAATCCTTAAGTGTGGGTTTTGAGACAGAGAATAATAAAACTGAGCTGTCTATATACCTGATATCACAGTGAAATGATTCATGATGTCTTATGAAAGTGTAACTTTTCAGCATTAATCCGGAATATGAGGAAACTACCTTCTGTTTGGACACATAGTGTTTTTATTATGTATCTCTTTGGGGCATAGTGAGCGTGTAGTCACTTCAGAAATGGTCAGTGTTACTCATGCTCACCCCCATGTATATTTCAAAGGTAACTTTCCTGATTCAATGAAGATAGGCCAGAATATT
Organism: Myotis brandtii; assembly: GCF_000412655.1. NCBI lineage: Eukaryota > Metazoa > Chordata > Mammalia > Chiroptera > Vespertilionidae > Myotis > Myotis brandtii. Next base: position 807,725 of record NW_005366834.1, on the reverse strand, counting down.
TTCACTTGACAAACATGATATACATCAAAACAGTCTTCTATGGGAAAAACTGTTTTTGTCCATTGCCTAGAATGAAACTGTGGATGAGAAAGATGTATATAGTCTTCTGTAATTTACTCTAGTGTTTTCTGATTTTTTTTTGGTCTGATAGGCACACCAGAAATTTTTTGCTGGATGTTTTCACTTGATTTTCCAGAGCCACTTGCCATATGGCTCTACCCTTCTCTTGCCCGGGAAGGCTAACATATATAGGCTAGGTCAACAGGTTCCCTAGACTCTGGATAATGGTTGGGTCTGGCCATTGACAGTAGCAAGAGAAAATCGGAGTATAAGGGATGGGTAAGTGTCTATTTCAGAACTCATTCCCACTCCTTTCCAGGCCACAGGTTAATTGCATTTCTCTATCAAAGGCCATGTGGGACTCATGCAGCTTCCTCTCCCTTTTGGCTCCTCTGCTTTTATGTCCTTTTGGGTATTGCCCACATCTTTAATATTAAACTTCCTTTAATAGCATTTTTTTTCCTGCTAGGACCATGACTGATAGACCTTAAGCATCTAAATGCAACCCCCGCTCACAGCCTCAGATGCACTCTCACACAATGGGGTTGCCACACAATGAAAGCAATGAGGTATTGCACTTATAAAGTGCTCATCACAATATTAGCTATGTCTTCCTCTAATATCAAGTGAATTAACATGTGTGGAAATGTTTTATAACTTTTGAAATGTGATAAGTATTATTTTGTATGGATGATAACTATAGCTATAAGACAAGCACTGTTCCTGTATGAATAAAACCATTAATTCTTGATGGTGCTTAATTATTATTGAACATATTTTTCTTCACAAGAGCTGTCACTTGAATGTGCTTGCCAACTAGCTTGTTTATCAAAACATTCCAGTCCTTTTCAAATTCTTATTTATGTTGCCGTGTCTTTGCCACTCCCATACATTTGTACTATCCGCATCTTTAACTATCCAGGCTATTTTGGAGATTGACAAGAGGAGAATTGATTCATCACGTGCAGTATTTCATACATCTGTCATTTCTGTTCTATGGCCACTTGGTCAGTTCAGCCTCTTACTTCTTCGTGTTGGATAATTGCAATAGATTTCATACTGGTCTTGCCTCTGAACTTGCTCCCTTCATTTCAAAATGCACATTCATTTGATCTGACAAAATGCCATCAGTTTCTGCTTTTATGCTTTTTCCATCTACCTTCCTAGCATATTTGCCCTTCACTTTCTCCTCTGTGTGTATTTCCCCTGTTCTCAGTCTACCTCTCTTTTTGGAATATACTTTATCAATTCTCTCAGGCTATTTATGCACTTTTCTTGGATTTCTAAATCTAAATAGAAGCTCACTTCCTTGGGTGTGTGTTAACTAGTGAGCCAATGGAAGAAAGCTCCTGGAACATTCATTGCTTGTAACACTTATTAGGCACATCTCTTAGGCCCTAGTCATGTGGTTATCTTATAGTATAGTATGTTAATTTATACAATTTTCTTTAGACAAGTACATGCTGGTCTAGTTTAACAACAAAACAATTTATTTTTATAAGAAATATTTATTAAGAACATACTCTCCCCCAGGTCAGTTTTTTCTCAGATATTTGAGATGACCAGTAAAAGTGTTCATTTATTTATTGATGGGATGAACAGATTAGTAATTTTAAACTAGAACATATTTCAGCTGTACTTTTTTTTTTACCATGTCCAGCTGATGTGTGCCTACATGTACTATTTCTGTTAAGTAAACAGCTGGATACTGTGTATTTGGTTGGCCAGTTGTTTGAGTGAATAAATTAGTCATCTTAGAGAAGCAGCTTTGAAGAATGAGTCATGATGATGATAACCATTTCACTTTGGAAAAAAAAAAGAAATCAAGCAAACATTTTAAAAATTTTTATGTCTTTTGCAGGTATAAAGCACAATTCCCATCAGCAGAAAAAAATATTAAGTGGCTTCAACATAGATTTCTTTTTTACCCTGTATCTTAGCACTAAAGTTATACTTTATTATGTTTTTCTTTTGTTCTGATACTCATAAAATCAATGGAGAAAATTTATTTTACTATGCTCTGTGTATTAAATATGGCATAAAATTAAATCTACCCCAAAACAGTGGAGGTTGTATTTATATTGCTAATGACTAAACTGTTCAATTATTTAAACAGAGAATTTAAACACTGTTTAAAGTGACATTGATTTTGGATTTTCACATGGGTTTCTGTGTCACCACAGTCCAGACTGTTGAACTCCTTAGTTATTTACAAATTAACCCATTTCCTTTGAATAGATTCCAAGAGTAGCTTGATGGTTGGTGAATAATATTTATAGAGCAAAAGACAAATTAATTCACCAGGAGAAGCATCAGTATTGTTCTAGTAAGTCCTAAGGAGAGTAGTCTTTTTGTAATACTTTATGACGGACTAACACTGACCAGCTCATGCCTCTTAGATCTAGGGTGCTCAACTACACCTTCCTTTCCAAGTAGGAAATATACAAGGAATCCTTGGTCATAGATTTTTGACTTCAGAGTGATCGTACTGATAATCTTTACTAGTCATAGGATTTTTGGGGAATTATTTACTACTCATAGGATTTTTGGAAATTATTTACTACCTATCAACTTCACTTTTCTTCTCTGTAAAATATGGACAAAAGCCATAATTATGTCATACCTTATGAGCTTAAAGCAAAATACAGCTAATAACACAGCCTAACCTAAGCATTGTTTTATAATCATTATGTGCAGTTATTAGTTGCTGAGACAGAATATAAGTATCAGTGCTGTTCTGTATCTATAGCCCAGCTTGATTTTGATTCATTCCTGACTGGATGCACAAAAGAAGGATATATATTTTATCTGCTGTAACTCCTGTCTCTAAGCCATTGATTCCAATCAAGATGTGGTTTTGACACCCACAGGACATTTGACAAGGTCTGGAGAGATTGGTGACTGGATAGGACAGCCTTTCACTACACAGAATGTACTGGCCCCAAAATGTTAAAAATGCCAAGTTTGAGAAACCCTGCACTAAGCGTATTTGTCTGATTAGTCAGCTCTCTATTTGCCCTGCCTCCAGTTTTATGGAGATTGGATATTCTGAATGTTCACTAACTCACTCACACTTCTAGATGTTCTAATCAGACTTGTATGTATCCTCCTACTTCTGACCCATTGCCTTTCTCTGAATTTTAGTGTACTTGTGGAACACTAAAATGCCATTTCCTTGGAGCTTAGTAATTATAGTCACTGGATTTCCAATTGCTTCGGTCTGAAGTAGAGCTCTATATTAACAAATTACCAGTTCATAGGAGACATTTAATAACCTAATTACTTAAATGCTTGACCTTTCCTTCTCATGTGATCTTTTCAATTTGGTGAGTGACCTGTAATATTCAAGCTGGAACAGGAGATTTTCCGAGACCAGGAGGTTTGATTTGCTTAGACATGAGGTTTTTAACTGCTTTTTTGAACTTCAGCTGGCCGCTGACCTCTTAGGATTCCCTGACAGTAGGTTAGTCCGAGTTGTGCTCACAAGCACAGGACCTTGATTGGCATATGGAAGCACTGGTTACACATCACTGTAGTAGAGATTGGCCCATCATGGAACTCTGCTCTTCTGCATAAGCAATATTTTGCCCTTTTGGGGCAGTTGCATTTAGAAAGCAGGTTATTTCTCAATTTATCAATATCTGTACCTCTTTTATCCGTTGACACACATTCTCCACAGTATGTTGGCATCTACCTCTAACATTCAAACATAGGAGAATAACTACAAAGCCTAAATCAGCTTCTAATTAAATAATGGTCAAGCTAATAGGCTTATGTTCCCCTAGAAAGCTCCAGACATTTGTAAAGGATTAGAAGAAATACATCCCTGATAGACAAATAGAAGTACTGACCAGCTTGGGCCTACTTGCCTAACACAAAATAGATTAGATTAATGAAAACAAGGTGTTCTGCATTGTACAGATCTTGTCTTTTTAATGTGTATAACTCACTAATTAGTTTAGAATTAGATGTTGAAGAATTTAATTGTGGATTGTGTAGATTGCATGTATTTGTCTGGGTAAATCAAGATGTTTGAATTTCCAGTAAAAGCTCACTGGAAACCTCTGTTACAAGTAATAAATATTTAAATTTTGTAGGAATTATTTACTCACTTAATAAATTATTACTCTACATTTAGTTTGTACTAAGAGCTGAAGATAAAGGATTTCTGAACACGGCAAGTTCTATCATCTCCTGGCTTTTATAATTCATATTTTAAGATAATATTCGCTGCGATGAAATGTTAGCCATGCCCGATAATTTTCATAAGTAGTGAATTATTATAATTTTCTTACTGTGATACTTTTGTTTTTACTTTTTTTCATGTCTTCACTTATTTATTACTTAAGTGCATGTTACAGCAATATATTTGATAAATAATTTTAGCTTTTAAAAATTGACTTATTTTAAATTTAATCACCACTTTAAAAGAGCCTTCTAGTCCCTCACTCTTGTATATTATTTAACATTTTCTGTTTTCTAAAAGAGAAGTGAAACCATTTTGTTCATATACCAGAGTTTCCAAGCTGTTTTAATGTGGAAATCAAGGGTCTCCAAAATATTTCCTTCTAAATTTACTTTCAAACCTAAGGTGTAAATTTACTCCTTGTAAGTATTATGATCCAAGCATATATTTTAATACTTTATGTTTTCATATACACAGCACAATATGAAATACCACCTCAAATTCCAAATCTTCGATTACATAATTTATTTATTCCATAATTCATTGTTTTAGTAAATACTTATTTAGTAAATGGTATCTGTGCACCAGGAAGTGTACTACATGTTTGGGCATAAAGTGCTTGACTAAATACGCCTGGTTAAGCCATAATAGAGTGTATGTGTTAGCTATCATGGTTATAAAGATGCCTCATAGAAAATCTAAATACTGTTGAAAAGGGAGAGACATTTGTAGATGCCAGATAGGTAACAACTAGTGTAAAGCTCATTGATTTTGTTCACTTTTGGGGGCCATTAGTTATATGAAGTGTTTTATTTTTATCAATTTAAATATAAATACTCATATTTGTTTTAATAAAGAAATCTATCCAAGTAATAGTGTATGTTTTCATGCTTGAAGAAGGAAGATGGTAAACCCAAAGTTCATCTTTAGGCTTCACAAAGGAATTTACAAGTATTTCTAAACACTAAAGGGGCATTTTAAATATTATTAACATGACAACTATTAGTTAAAAAAGAGAACCAAATAGAAAAGCAGATATTTATAGATTAAAGGTTACATTTTGGAGAACATAGTTGCAATCCGTGGGGAGCAATTGCTCTAAAATATGTATTCATTAAACACTAACCTGAGCAGGATTATACATATTCATACAAATCTTCACATTTAGAAGGCGAGTAAGATTGACACTATTGGTACTATTCCCAGTTCATCACTTTATCAGAACTAGTGCCTTGATGCAGAAGAGCGACTGCATTTCCCCAGCCATAAGGAAGGAGGCACTTTCTCCTCTTCATTTCCTGATTTTTCTTTTGCCCTAGCCACTTTCTCAAGCCTAAGTGCTGAATTTCATCTGTTAACGTAATATTAAGAATGCATAATGCTAAGAGTATGAAAGCACAAAAAGGCAGAAAACAATTTCTAACAAATGAGATATGAGGCCTGCAGTGCTTTGCTTCTATACTTTTAACAGGTTTTTAGGGTCATTTTGTGCCATTATAATATGGTCGTCTAGTCAGGCTGCAGCAAACATAAATCTAGATGCTGGGAATTATTTTGCCTGCATGTTCACTTAGTTAAGCAATTTTGAAGATTAATTTTTTTGTGCTATGTAGAAGTGAGACATAAACTTCTATTTCTCCAACTCACTTATCCCTGTTCATGAACAGGGTTTTACAATTTTTACAAGTATTGCTTATCATTATTTAGAATGTTTCCCAGTAGTTGGTCTAAAGTTCCAAAGTAAAACAATACCCTATAATATCATGTTATCAAAGTTAGAGTTACCATAAATAATGGAGTGTTTTATAAATACAGTGTTATAGTGAAGAGAAGACAGTCTTCTTAAGTCTGTATATAACTAAAGAGATGTATCCAATAGCATAAAAATAACAAAACAAACTGGTCTAGGATTGCGATTGATTCTTTAGAGTTTTCCCAGATGACTGGGTGACCATTCTACATAAGCTTGTAAAGCTACACATGGTTTTAAGATAAAGCATTTTTACTAGTGAGGCATTGTTTTTAATCCAATATTGTGTATTATGAATGCAATGCAGAGTCAGTTTCAGAGTGATATTTGTATTGACAGAAAATTGATATATATTAGATCCTTCAGTTGATTTAGAATACATAACCTCTGTGCATATGCACTCTACATGAAGCTGCAAATTTAGTTTTTTCATCAGATGTACAAAAGCATGGACTGCTGGGTACCTCCTCCAAACTTAGTTCTGAAAGGATATTTAAAAGATATCGATATGACAGAGATACCTAAAATCAGAAATCACTACTAAATAACCACCACCAATATACCAGCAAACTATAAAACACCTGTCTGGGAAATGATACACTTTGGTGAACTGGTGTAGGTGAGCAGGTAGCTATAGGCAGAAGCAGTATAGACAGGAAAGATAAGAGGCATTGCTGGCATTTGCCTCTCCCCAGTGTTTCTCTGGGATAATTATCATATTAGGGCCTTCCATATTCCATCAGTTTCTTCTCTCAGTTCTCTGCCTTTGGGGATTAAAATTTCAAGAATTACCTCTCCCCACTGATATTTCTCCTATGGGGATAAAGGTGAATCGCTATGGAGTTGTAATAAGCAAGACTATCGGCTCGAGCTCTCCAACTGAAGTGTATCCTTCCCTTCAACTTAAAGTCACTTAAGTGCACACATTTTGTGACTCAACTTTAGCTCTAACTAACACATATTAATAGGTAGAATAATTGATACCCTTAGTGGACCATGAGTTAGTCCCAATAACTAGGAACCTGAAGAGTACAAGGCTAATTTAAAAACACAAACTGAATCACAGGATCAAAATTATTGGAGGAGGTAAGGTAAATTTCTAGTAGTATAAGAAAAACAATTGATAGGAAGTATACAATGGAAATACTACACATCCTATGTAATAAAAAGCTAATATGCAAATCGACTGAATGGCAGAACGACCAGTCAGTATGATGTACACTGACCACCAGGGGGCAGACACTCAATGCAGGAGCTGCCCTCTAGTGGTCAGTGCACTACCACAGGGAGAGCACCGCTCAGCCAGAAGCCAGGCTCACGGCTGGGGAGTGCAGCAGCAGTGGCAGGAGCCCCTCCCGCCTCCGCGGCAGCACTAAGGATGTTGGACTGCCAGCCTAGGCCTGCTCCCCAAAGACTCCTGGACTGTGAGAGGGTGTAGGCTGGGCTGAGGTACTTCCCCCCTCAACCGAGTGCATGACTTTCGTGCACCAGGCCTCTAGTAAAATATAATTAAATAAAACACACAGCACAGTAAATGAGATAAATAGCTAGCTGAATCCATTTGAAAAATATACTAGTAAGAAGATTAAATTGAAGTATTCCCCCAAAAGGCAAGAGAGGAAAAAAGAGAAAGTAGAAAATGAAATCTGAATGATAGGAAGGTTAGAAGTTGAAAATGCTAATATCTGAATCATAGGATTTCCAGCATGAGAGAACATATAAATAAAATTCAGAGAATCTTTAAAAGCGGGAACACAAAATCCCAACATTTAAAGAAAGATGAAAGACCTCCTCATATTAAAATGTTCATGGAATACCCAACATGGAAGATAAATAGAATGTGTATACCTATGCACAATATAGTGACATTTAGACTGACCCAACAAAGACATTGAGAAAATGCTTTCAGACAGTAAGAGCACATCACCTACTAAGGAACATAAATCAGATAGATCTCAGATTTTCCATGGCAACTGGGTGCAAAAATAAAATTAATGAGTAATAATTTGTTTCTTGAAATAAATTGACCTTGGACCCACAAAGCTTATATCTAAATTGCCTTTAAAATGTGTGTGCCACATATAGAGACATGAAAAAGAGAAAGCATATCCATCAAAACCTAGAATTTAAATTTTATAGTAACATGATGGAGGCTAAATTAGAAGATTAAAAGGACATGGGGACAGTCCTGACCTGTGTGGCTAGGTTGAGCATCTTCCCATGCACCAAAAGATTGCTGGTTGGATTCCTGGTAGGGGCACATGCCTGGATTGCAGGCTCGATCCCCAGTAGGGGGCGTGCAGGCTATTCTGTTCTCATATCTGTTTCTCTTTCTCTCTCTCCCTCCTCTCTGTTTCTAAAAAAATCAGTATTTTTTAAAAGGACATGGGGAAATGTTGTAATACTGTGATGTGATAGGGGAAGATAGAAATAATGCTAAGTTTTAGAAATCACTGAGTAAGTAAATATGAGTATGGATATTAAGGACAACATCATAAGAACAAAAATAGATATAATTTTATGAAAAGAAAATTAAGACACTAGTTGAGATAGGTGAGAATAACTAACTAGATATGACTAGTTTATAAGCTGAAAAAAACAAATTATTCACCTTGTCTGTAATATTAAACACTATATCGTTCTACTTCACATGCTCATATTCATGACTTCTATGCTATGAATCCTTCTCTTTCTCATCTATGTATTATGTATCTATTTATCTGTCATATTAGTTTATATGAATGCTCTCTTCTCAATACTGAGATCCCTATGCCTTTCACATTTACTAGTAAAATCTTTTTCTGTATATTTCTGTATAAGATAAAACAAGTACAAATCAATTAAAATTAATTATAATATTATTGTCTTCATGACTACTCTCTTATATGTTCCATGAAAATAGTATTCTATGTTGAAATAAGTTTGGTATTGATAATATAAACAATTTCCTCACCTTAGTGCATCACAACCTTTATTCTATGCATGTCTTATGAATCTCTAAACAAGGATATATAGCCAAAGTTTTCTAATTATATCAGAACTTCTCCTGGAATATATTCCACAAAAACAGACTAATATATGGATACAGATTTTAATCCAGAATTATTTTTTCCCCAGACCTATGAGATTTTTATTTTTATTTTTTAAAATATATTTTATTGATTTTTTACAGAGAGGAAGGGAGAGGGATAGAGAGCCAGAAACATGGATGAGAGAGAAACATCGATCAGCTGCCCCCCACACGCCCCCCACTGGGGATGTGCCCACAACTAATGAGATTTTTAAATGAGGAAATTTACTTTAAAGGAAGTTAAATGGTGAAGAGACAAGTTACCACATTGTATTGAGTCCTCAATTCCAGCTACAATATACACTATGTGGTGGAATTACATAAAATAGACTCTGTGTAGTGGTCTTTTACTTCTCTAAAAATTAGGGCAAAATAGCTTCTTTCTTAATAAAATCATGGCCTGGATTATATAAGATGATATGACAGCAAATCATATATAATTGAACTTGGCATATAGAGATTCATAAGATTAGCAATGATGATGATAATAATGATTGTGATTCTATGTAATTCTACTGGAAGTGTGTCCCCAAAGATACACACTTTGAATAATTATTAATTCCAAAGGGTTAAATCTGAAGAGAAAGAAACATCAATTGAGCTATCGAGTGTTAAGTGTGTATACATTTTGGGGGACATCCTATATACCAGAAAAAAGGAAACATCATTAAGATAATACTCTCCTTATTACTGGTAAAATAGTGGATAATTATTAATTTATGGCACTAGGATACCATTTGATATATTAAAGTTAACTTAGATTCTATATAAACTGAAATAATTTAAAATTTAGATATTCACTTATAATTTCTTTCATTTAAGAGCAAAATTATATATGTATGTGCATTTAAATATAATATAATATAAAATATTTTTATAATATTTCTACTCAGGAAAAACATGGGAGATTATTGATCATGTATGTACTTTACTTGATAAGGTTAAATTGACTTCTTAACAGATACTTTATAAAAGTGGGTCATTTAATGTTACCTTTTCAAAAATCTTGACATATTCAAGTTTTCATGTCTTCTCCTCTCATCTTGAAATGGTCCCAACCTAAGTAATGATCTCATCCTTTTTACTGAGTTTATGACTGTCTATAATTCCTTGAGGGTAAAAAAAAAAAAAGGTTAACATTTTTAATATCTCATATGAACTATGTTACTTTCACTTTACCATTAACATAAGAAATAGCTCTTTAAGTCAGGAAAGATTAATTTTTCACTCATCTCCACAGTGGTACCCCGTAAGATCAACAAAGAATACTATGCTTCATTTTACGTTGGGGACTCTTGAAAGGTACATAGTTAAATGTCATTCTTTTATGAGTAAATCATTCACAGTTTTGGAAGACACTTTAGAGCTTCTTAAACATGATTTACTGCCAGGACCTTTAGTTGCTCTTTTTTTAATTCAATTTCTTGGGGTGACATTGGTTAATAAAATTATATAGGTTTCAGGTGTTCAAGCCTATAATACATCACCTGTATATTGTATTTTGTGTTCCCCACTCAAAGTCAAGTCTGCTTCCATCATCATTTATCCTCCCTTTACCCTCTCCTACCTGCTCCCACCCCTTTTCTCTCTGACAATAACCATACTGTGTCTATGAGTTTTGTTTATTTGTTGTTTTTCTTTTGCTCAATCCCTTCACTTTTTTCACCTAGTCCCTTTACCCCTTCCCCTCTGACAGCTGCCAGTCTATTCTCTATGAGTCTGTTTCTATTTTGTTTGTTAGTTTATTTTGTTCATTACCTTTTAAGGAATCAAACAAAATGCATAGTGTACATTTTAAAGCTATATTCAAATACTAAAATTTTCGAAAAGAGTTTAAAGACCATAAAATATAATTGTTTTTAACTTTACCTTTTCTAGAAACCAGTCAATATAATTATAAGCCTAATAATTATATATCATCATTGATACCTAAAAGTTCTGGGTTCATACAGTTTATAAATTGGTATTCTCAATTTAAAACTCATACAAAATGTATTGATATTATTGTGATTTTAATGCATTTTATAATAGCCTTATTGAGGTATAATTTCCATACCATAAAATTCTCCATTTAAAATATGCAATTCAGTGATTTTTTAAAATTATATTCATAGAATTGGTCAAGTATTACCACTACCTAATTTCCAAACTCAACACCAATGAGTTGCATCAAAAAGCAGTCTTGAGAATTATTAATAAGACTGTTACTCAGGAGGTGAGTATCAGTACATCATTATCAGTTATTAAAACATTGAAATTCTTTTATACCAGCTGGGTAGTAACCCCTGCTCCAAGTGACTGGATTGCTTCCCAGCCTTTTCCCAGTATCCTAGGATCTCCTGGTTCAAAAACAGATTAACATCTGACACAGCAGGGAGCCTCTAAAATACTTGCCAGTATCAATGGTAAATGGTATGAGACATTTGAAAGTCATCAAGAAAGATGATTATATTCTTACTTAAAGAAATAATCCGTAGAAAACCCATGGTGGAGGAGGAAAATTAGTAACAACAACAACAACAAAAAGCCATCAAATTATTTAGATCAGAAACAAAAGAGGTGATATCATTATTGACCTTACAGAAATAAAAAGGAATATAAGGGAAGTACTATGGAAATTTTATGCTAACAAATTAGATACTCTATGTAAAGTGGACAAATTCCTAAAAAGACACTAACTGCCAAAACTGATTGAAAAAGAAATAGCAGCCTGGCCTGTGTGGCTCAATGGTTGAGTGTTGATCTATGAACCAGGAGGTCACGGTTCAATTCCTGGTCAGAGCACATGCCCAGGGTTTGGGCTAGATCCCCAGTAGGGGGTGTGCAGAAGGCAGTGGATAAATGATTCTCTTATGTAATTGTTATTTTTATTCCTTTCTCCTCCCTTCCTCTCTGAAATCAATAAAAAATTGTATTTTTTAAAAGGGGAGAGTGGGGGGAAGGGAGAGAGATCAACCAAAGGACTTGTATGCAGCATATAAGCATAACCAATGGACACAGACACCAGAGGAGTGAGGGAATGAGCGGGGGAGGGGGTTGAGGGGGGATAAGGACACATATGTAATACCTTAATTAATAAGGAAAAAAAGAAATAGCCTATCTGAGACGTATAACTAGAAAAACTATTAATAACTTAAAAATTTCCCACAGAGAGAAATCCAGGTCTAGATGACTTCATTGCTGAATTCTATCAAATTTAAGACAAAAGAAATGCTTAATACATAATCACACTTTTTCTATGCACACACCATCCCCAACCATTTCTCATCATCCCCATTTTAATACCAGGTAATTTGAAGCAAATATTAGATATGAAATTTATTCTAAATATTTTAGAATATATGTGCAAGACAATTTTATGTCCCATTTTTAAAACATATATGCAGTTCTTTCAAAACATTAATATCATTAAACAGTCAGCATTCATATTTCCCTCTGGTATGTTTATCTGTGTGTGTGTTTGTGTGTGTCTACATACAAAAATATGTCATCTATAAATAGAAATAGTTTTAACTTCTGCAATTACAAGCTATAAATTGTTATTTATTTTTGAGTATACTACAGTTTTAGAAAGGAAGTCTCCAGGCCAGGCTACCCCAGAAGACCCAATGTCAACCCAAGACTACCTGCTTAGCCAAACTCTTCCCATTTCCGTGACTCACAAAATTATAAAGAAAAATCTTTATTTTAAGCCACTATGTTTTGAGATGGCTTCTTATGCAAGAATATATTAAAGAAAACAATCTACTTACAATGTAAGAACAACAACAACACTTTACACACTAGCAGGCTATAACAAATGTATGGTAATTTTATCAAGCTATTTAAAGAATAATAATGATGATATTAACAAAAGTTGTGATGTTTTTCACTGATGCAAATTATGCATCCTCTAAAATTTGTATGTTGTAATCCCATCTCCCATGACCTCAGAATGTAGTATTTGGAGATAAGACCTTTAAGAAGTATTTATGTTTAAATGAGGTCATATGGGTTGGCCCTAATCAATGTGACTATATTTGGAGAAATGGCTTTTAAATAGATGATTAAATTAAATAGAGGCCTTTAGGGTGGGAGACTAATCCAATATGGCACTAGAGATTTGTACAGAGAAAAGGCCACAGGAGAACACTAGGAGAAGACAGCCATCTATAAGACAAGGAGAGAGGCCTCAAGAGAAAGGGCCCTGCCCACACCTTGGTTTTGGACTTCTTACTTCCCAAACTGTGAGGGGGGGCGGGGGGACATCTGTTGTTTAGCCAGACTGTGGCATTTTGTCATGGTAGCCCTAGCAAACTAATACATAAGGTAATTATTATATGCTTGTCATGTACCAAAATCTGTGCAAAGCATTTAACAGTTAATTTCATTGATTTCTCATAGTAGCTTTACAGGTAAGGATCAGTGATCAGTCTCATGAGGAATATGTCTCAGCTATTGTGATCTTCATTTCACATGATAGGTGCTTGTGCGACAATAAAAGGAATATGGAAGTCTATACAAATTCTATATAGTATATGCAATATGAAATTGTTGGCTAAAAACTATTTTAATGTAAAGAAGGCAAGTCTATAAAATCCTTTAAGGCTAGTTAGAGCGCTCTCTCTTGGGTTCATCTTAGTTATTTCTGAAAGCACTAGGTCTACCAGAAGGTACATTAATTCTCACCATTCACTGGAATTTTCTCTCTAGTCCTCAAGCAGAAATATTTCCATTTGATATCATTTGGGTGCTTTCTCCTCATAAAAATACATTTTTGTTTCTTTACCAAACACATTTTTGGTAGAATGTTTATGTTTTCAGGTTTTGAGCATATATTTCGTACAAGAAAGTGGAGTATGCTGCTGGGCAGATGGAAAAATAATGAATAGTAGCTACTCCTTGCCCTTATGAAGCATGCAGTTAAGTCATGAATACAGATTTATACAAGGACTATAAATGCAGAAAATAATCCAGGTAAATCATGGATACTTTTCATTGAAAAGTGATTTAAATCATCCATTTCAATAAACTCTTTATAGCCAAAGGTTATTGGCACTGCTGAACCCACCCACATGTTCTCTGATTTATTGCTGTCTGCCTGGAAGAACTCCTAGGCAATTAGCGGTGCCTATCAAAGATGTGTGTCCTCCAGGGGCTGCTTCCTGAGAAGTGGCTACCCTTTCTTTCTGCTCTACGAGATTTTCATGAATTTATAACATAGTAGGGTTACGTAAGTGGATAAAGGCATAATGTCTCATTGCTGATGTCTATTTCTTCCCTGCCCCAGAATCTTCTTTAGTAGTCCTTTTGAATATTTAACATTATTCTACCATTGCTCAAATGTTATTCAGCTGAGGGATTCTTTGGAATGCAAATGAAAAAATGCTTTTAACTCTTGCCTTGGATCACTGTGACTTGGCTTCCACACAAATGCACAATTCCTAATTGCACACTGAGGTTTCTTTCACAAAGCAATCTTAACTCTTTCTCATTAGATGAAGTTTGTTTCTAAATCTAGAATTCCTCATTTTTCTGTGAAATGCCCACAAGCTATTTTGTACTTATGACCACTCCTTCCAATGATACCCTACCTTTATAAAGGATTGACCCATAGTTATTTCCTATCTTTTAGATTTCCAAATGTTCTAAGGGCTGTTTTTCTATAGCACAAAAACATGTTATTTTTTCAAAAATCTTAAAACAATGAAATCTTCCTTCAATATGCACTTTTCCTTTAATGACGAAGCTGTTTAATGCCACTATAGCATTGCTACAATCTTTGCCTCCCCATCTTTATTCCAAATGCACTCCTCGACCCACGTGAATCTAGTTACCACTAAAGTGATTCTGGCCACTAGTCACTTTCTAATTACAGTGGGGCCTTGACTTACGAGTTTAATTCGTTCCGTGACGGAGCTCGTAACTCAAATTACTCGAATGTCAAATCAAAAGTGAACGAGTGAGACACGTGATGCTGGGCTGATGTTGTAGCGTTCACTGTGATGTTCGCTGCGCCAACTAGCGGTGGGGTATCTGAAGCTGGCTCGTAACCCGAATTTTAGCTCACAACTCAAAGCAAAAAATCGGCCGAGAGACGGCTCATATCTCGAAAAACTCGTTAGTCGGGACACTCATAAGTCAAGGCCCCACTGTACAAGGACTTATTGGCTCACTTAGTTTTCATCTTTCTTGATCTAGGAAGCATTTGGCACTATTGATAATTTACTTTAAGGGTCTTGTATAGATTTAATCTTCTTGTTTTGTTCTTCTACCATATATCCTGGATGTCAGCCCTCTCTGTCTGTTCCTTCTGTCTTGGTGTGTGTGTGTGGCCACTATTCTGTGCCCACATATTTGGAAAGATAATATGGAACAAACAAAAGCAATCAGTGTGGTTGCAAGATGTGGTAGAATGCAAGAGATGAATGTAGAATTGTCTCCCCACAGGTTAAAGCCAAGAATCTTTAATGTAGCATATGAAATTCTGCCTTGTCTTATACCACAGCCTATGTTTTCCCAAACTTCATAGTACTCTATGTTCTATTATTATTAAAATCATCAATTAATGTTTATTCCAAGTACCTTAATATTTATTTTCTTTTCACTAGTTTGGGATTCTTCCTCCGCCCATCTTTTAATCTTAGCCTTATATGTTTATTCCCTACATGATTCCTTTGATCATTGCCCTCCATGATCAGAATTTCTGACTCAAACTCACAAGTTTAATTTTTCTCTCTTATGCATTATTAGTCTCTTCTTAACTACTAGAACAATCCAGTGTCACAAAAAATCTGCCCCAGCCACACCATCTTAAAACAGTAACAACAAAAAGTAACAACAAGAACAGCAGTGACAATAACCACTGAAACAACAAAATGGTTACTATCAGGATACCACAGGCATCTCTTATTACTATCATTTTGTTGTTTGTTTTCACAGTAAAACTTCTATGAAGATCTGTTAACTCTTGGTATTTCTAGTTTCTCAGATCCCATGTCTTATACCTCCCTCTTCAAACTGACTTTCATCCCTACCCTTCGAAAGATACTGCTTTTATTTTTTTTAGATCATCAAAATTATTTTTATTATTAGATACCACGAACATACAATTATCCTATCAAATTGCTATTGAAATTTATAAATGCTTGCTCTCAATTTCTATACCTAAGTCACCTAATGAACAGCTACTGGACCAGAACTTGTCTGTGGATCTCTCTTTTTTGCTTCTGGCGCTCTCTCTCCCTCTCTCTCCCTCTCTCTCCTTCTCTTCCTCTCTCTCCCTCTCTCTCCTTCTCTTCCTCTCTCTCTCTCTCTCTCTCTCTCTCTCTCTCTCTCTCTCCCTTCCTCTCTCTCTCCCCCCCTCTCTCCCTCTCTCTCCCTCTTATCCCCTCTTTATCCCTCTCTCTCCCCTCTCCCCTCTCTCCTTAGAGACAGCATTGCTGCTGTTGGCCCCAGGTTCACTCAGCATCTGCTATGGTTTCCCTCAGTCCTATGACCCTTGCCCTAGGTTCTTGAGATCTCCCAGAACAGAAATCAAAAGAAATCACTAGAAGAAAGAAGGCTCAGGCAGAGGCTTTTAGGCTTGTATGCAGGGAATCAGCAAGGAGAGAAAAGAAAATATGGTCTGCTCCCCAAACAGAGGCAGGGAAAACATTTTAAAGAGGCTTAGGTGAGCAAAGTGACATCTAAGCATATAGGCATTTGGGCACTTGCACGGTGTAACCACATGCTCCTTCAGGCTTCGCATGTCTCAGTAGCATGTTAAATCTCCACCCAGGGGTGTGTTTTTTACTATTTAAGTAAAGGCCACAGAAAGGAGAGCCTTTCTTGCTAGCATCTATGCTTGAGTGAAACAAAATGCAAACCCACCTAAGCAAACCTTGCAGATAGTGTCCTTCATTCCTGCTGCTTATTGGCTGTGAGGAGAAAGGAGGGCTTTAGGGGCAATTCATGGGCTCTTGGCTCCCTGAAGCTGGGCCCTCTGCATATTTCTTACTAGTCCCTTCAATAAATAAATGAACCTGCTTCACCTTATCCTAGCTAGTTTGGACCATTTGCTTCCCATTGTGATTGTGATCGATCAGCAGTAAATGTCTTAACCTAGAAGATGAGGTGACTGTGCTAATTGGGGGCGACAAAGATAAGCTCTTGTAAAGTTTGACAAAACTCTGCCAGGTTCTGAGTCCAAAATACAGTACTGAATCTGCATCTCGTTGAGCTCTTTGTTCATTGCTTCATTCATCATTCTCCTCACATCGATGCTGAAACAGTTTCCTGCTCTTCCTCTAGCTCAGCACTTTTAAGCCAGTGTGCTTTAAGTTTTTTAAATCATGCAATACCTAACTATTTTGTAAGGGGCATTACCTCTTTTCCCTTAGATTATCAAATAATATTTTAAGAATAACAACAGCCAACACAACAATAGCATCTGATGTGAATGAATCAAAATTATATCTTTTTTTTATTGGTCAGATTGGAAAAAGTATATATTTTCGGTGTGCCTCAGGATTTTAGTAATTCGTTTATTTGTGCCATGAGATGAAAAAAATTGAAAATCAATCCTCTAGCTCAATGGCTACACCTTGTCAGTCTACCTTTATGAGCTTGTCAGTCTCCTTTATGTGTACTCTAAACAGTGGTATCTCCAAGTCCTTTTCTATATCTACCCCCACCCTTATTTACATAGAGTCTCAAAACTATGAAGACCACATATACAATAATAACTCCTAAAACTTCCACCTCCATTCTAGATTGTGGCTGGCCAGCTCAGTCAAGGGTTCAGTGAGCCTGAGTGGGGAGTGGGGGGAAGGATTTAGAAAAGACAGACAAAGAGAATAAGCTGGGGCTAGGTGGATCTCCTGTGCCTGGCTAAGGCCAGAGAGAGGGACCCAGACTTTATTTTATAGCCAGAGGTAAACATGGTAGTGGTCACCATAGTTACAGTATTCTTGTGAGTTTCACTTGTTTTGGCAGCACATGCTCCACCTCCCACAGCCCATTAGCAACCCAGATAGGATCAAGGGAGAGTCATAAGGTCAAACTTAATTATGCTAAGAGGGCTGTGCCCTCTAAGCTGGGACTTGTTTGTGGCTTTGCCAACAGGTCAATCCAAGGCTTAACCCTATAGCCACTCCCTACACTAGATCACTACCACCTTCCAAACAAATCTCTAATTGATGGCTGTATGCAACCCCTCAGAAGTCTAAAGTCATCTTGATTTTAACATGTTTACAATAGAAATTGGGTAATCACTTCTTCCAAATCTCCCCTCCTCTTAACCTCCTCAGTTAGTTACCCAGCCTGTTCCTACCAAAACTTAGGAGTCATTTTGTTTTGCCCCTTTCCTCATGGCCCACGTCCAAAGTTTAATAAAGCCTCAAAAGTCTGCATCCAAAACGTACCCAAGCCATTCTATCTTCTTTCTCTATCACTAGCACCCTCGTTAAAAAAGCAGCCAGTAGTCATTTCTAATATCAGGTATTTGTCTTTCTTAGCTCCATTTACTGCTTTCAATCTGTTGTCCACATAGGAAGCCAGAGTGATATTTTTGAAATATAACTGCGATAAAGTTGTTCCCCATTTTAAAACCACTAGATGGCTTCACATTGTACTAAGAAGGAATCCTATCTATCATTGAATACACCTTAAACTACAAGGCGATTCTTAATTTTGCTTCTGACTACATCTTCAACTTAATCTAATGCTAGGCTTTCCTATATGTACTAACTCCAGGACCAACAGTCTATTTCTGTTACTTGAGCTTGTCTTCCTTCATCCTTTTGCTGCTGGCGTAGAAATAGATATTGTGACTGGGGCTGCAACAAGAAGCTTGTGTCTAGAAAGTGAAAAGTAGGTTGGTGACAGAGGGCCATGTGATGAAGTTGCTGGGGTGGGAAGATGACTGGAGCTTGGAGCCTGATGGTATATTAGTGCTCAACTGCCAACCACAGGACTTGTTATAAGAAATAGATACCACCTAGGTGTTTTGACTAATAGTAATTGTGACTTTGCAATAACAATAATAAAAAATCAGAATATTGTGTTTTAACAACCTAACACACCTTTGCCATATCTCCACTAAGAGAGTGTTATCTTACTTGCTTCTCTGAAATTAATATAGAATTTCAAGCTTTCTTTGATAAGATCCGGGATGGTATAACATTTTTCACCAGATAGGAGACTGGGAACCTAAATAGCACAGAGTTTGGTACATGCCCTACCCCCTAGGAGTAATAAGGCTCTAGTACATTATTTTCCCACAGATGGTAGGACTTTGCTATGTAGAACTCTCTGGAAACATTTTATAAGGATTCTTCTTCCCCTCTATTTGGCGTACCTGGAGATAAAACCCATTAAGATGCCCCCCCTTTGCCCACAAGACTGTGACCTATTCATGTTAGTCCTATTCATGTTAGTCTATATTCAGTCCCAGCAATTTCCCAACATTACTGTTTAAACGTAACTTAGTTTATGGTTTCATAAGTTTCTGCTCCAGGAACACAGATCTTTGCTGTAATTCTCTCTATTCACTTTTCTGTTCCTGACTTTTCTTTCTATGTTATAACTGCAATTAGATATATGAAATCTTACCATTCAGGATTAAAATGATCATGTCATTTTAAGTGTTTCTCACACTTTAAAGTAATACTTATAAAGTTAAGTTTGAATACATCTAATCTATGGATCACTATTGAAAATCAAACTTACAAAGTGTCAATAGCTTGAACATAAAAGTAAATGTTCACTGCATCTGTTTTTAAAATTGTTATAGATTTATTTAACTTAAAAATGATATTACTAATTGTGTAACATTATATTCCACATGTATAGAATATATGCATGGGATATAGAAGATATATGTGGAATATAGAATATATATATGTATATATGGCTGCATGGCTACCGAAGGTAAATAGCATATTTCAATGCAAATCACACTAATTTATTGCCAACTAATGGATGACTTTTAGATGAATAGGTCTATAAATGTTTGTAAACATCGGAATTCACATAATGCATCTCCTCTGGGAGCTGTTTCATGACAATGAGCTTTATATTTTTGAATCTGCAATACCCTGAAGAGACACAAAGCAGTAATGCAATCATCAAAGTATGATGTGGAGCAGCTCATCCAGATAATTTAGTGTAAGGGGCCTTTTCTACATATATAGTGCCAGGTAAAGCAAATGAAATAAATTAACTTGGACCAGACCACAAATTACACTGACTGATATAAAGACAGTAATATAATAAAATTGAATTATTGAAACATTGTTATGTATCAGAGTACATTTACATATAAGAGTGTCATATAGAAAGACAATGGATTTGGATTCCAATGAACTGTTTTAGCCTCTGCTTTGATACTTACTATATCTGTGGTTTAAAGTATATCACATACATTCTAAGAAATCCAGTTTTCTATAATATATCCATAATCTAATTCCATTTTTTGTTCTCCTTTCCAGATAATGTTTTAAGTAGAAGCATTTCACGTGTAGAAATAACTAGAAACTATTGAAAATGCAGAATCCAGTTTGAGAAGTCCGAGTGCCAGATACAGAACTGAGACACACTCATAACTGGTGAAGTTAAAATAACAGCAGTCAGTGATATCTTTAATACAAAGATTGTATAGAGAAGGGTTAAGCCCAGTCAATGTGCTCAGTGGTTAAATGCCAACCAGTGCACCAAGAGGTCG
The DNA here is from genome assembly GCF_000412655.1 of Myotis brandtii. Taxonomy (NCBI): domain Eukaryota; kingdom Metazoa; phylum Chordata; class Mammalia; order Chiroptera; family Vespertilionidae; genus Myotis; species Myotis brandtii. The sequence goes on along the minus strand of NW_005366834.1, from coordinate 786,976 downwards.
CTCGTTTGATTCCTGGTCAGGGCACATGCTCAGGTTTCGGGCTGTATTCCAGTGGGGGGCGTGCAGGAGGCAGCCAATCAATGGTTTTCTCTCATCAATGTTTAGATTTCTGTAATATACTGATGAGAAACTCAAAATGTTTTTGTCATTCTAGTAACTACACTTCTCCTACTCTTTCTCCCTCAACTTTGACAGATGATTAGGATAAAAGGTAATCATTTTTAATAATAATCAGGGGGAACAGGGAAAAAATCAGTAGTTCAATTCAGATTCAAGATCAAGTGTGATGATCTGTCACAATCAAATACTTTCTGATTCATTTCTTCCTTTACATTTTCATAACAATGTACCCAGTGATGTGGGATAAAGAGCAGTAACATGAATCCACCTGTGACTTCTGTTTCAGAAATCAGTCATTCCCAGAATGAGAGACTTGCACCATTTTGCCCCTCTCTGTTTACATCTCCTCACCCGCCTCCCCTATTAGAAGTAACTTCTCTCCTAACTTTAATGAAAATCATTGCCCTACCTTTCTTTTTCTCATCATTTTATTGGTGATATATGCAATCAAGAAATGTAATTAAGTTTCAAACAGAGGCCCAAAGGATCATCTTCCTATGATCTGTTGATTGTCCCAAAAACTTCACAGAATGGCTGTTTCATTTGGAAGAAACTGCCCTCCCCCCAAAAAAATGGAGTTACTTTCTGAATGATATTATAGTAGGCAGAATAACAGCTTCCCCAAAGATGTCTGTTGTCCTAATCCCTAGAATCTGAAAACATGTTCAATAGATTACTAAGGGAAAATAAGGTTGTAGATGGAATTAATTTTGCTGATCAACTAACCTTACAGTTTGGAATTTAACCTGGATTATCAGCTGGGGCCCTTGTAAACATAAGGGTCATAAAAGTAGAAGGTGGAAGCTGAAGATGGAAAATTAAAGGGATGTCAACCTAAAAAGACTGCAGCTTGGCATCACTGGAACTAGGATGGAGGAAGGAGCCTATGAGCTAAGGAGTGAGGGTCTCTCAGGAGATGGAACTGTCAAAGAAAGAGATTCTCCTCTGGAACCTCCAGAATAAATGCAACTCTGCTGACATTTTTAATTTAGCCCATTGAGATCAATTTAGAATCTCTGATCTCCAGAACTATAATATAATACATTTGTATAAAGAAACAAAGTTTGTTGTACTTTATTACAATAGCAATAGGAATCTGATAGGATGACCACTTATAATGAAACTAGAGGCCAGATGCACAAAAATTTGTGCACTCGGGGAGGAGGGGGGGTCCCTCAGCCCGGCCTGTGCCCTCTCATAGTCTGGGACCCCTCAGGGGATGACCACCTGCTGGCTTAGGCCCGCTCCCCGGGGGATTGGGCCTAAGATGGCAATCAGACATCCCTCTGGCAGCCCGGCAGCCCTCAGGGGATGTCCACTTGCCAGCGGGGAGAAGGCCTAAACTGCAGTCGGACATCCTTAGCACTGCTGAGGAGGCAGGAGAGGCTCCCACCACCACCGCTGTACTGGCAGCCATCAGCCTGGCTCGTGGCTGAGCAGAGCTCCTCCCATGTGAGAGCGCCCTGACCACCAGAGGGCAGCTCCTGCGTTGAGCGTCTGCCCCCTGGTGGTCAGTGTGTGTCATAGTGCCCAGTCATTCCCAGTCCTTCTGCTGTTAGGGTCAGTTTGCATATTACCCTTTTACTATATAGGATAGAGGCCTGGTGCACGGGTGGGGGCCGGCTGGTTTGCCCTGAAGGGTGTCCCGGGTAAGGGTGGGGTTCCCGCTGGGGTGCCTGGCCAGCCTGGGTGAGGGGCTGATGGCTGTTTGCAGCTGCTCACACCCCCTTCAGGGTGTGGGTCCCCACTGGTGTACCTGGCCAGTCTGGGTGAGGGACTGAGGGCCCTTTTCAGGCTGGCGGGCAACTAAGCTCCCAGCCTCTCCTTTTTTTCTGTTTTTTTTTTTTTGTTTTGTTTGTTTGTTTGTTTATTCTGGGTTTATTTACCTTCTATAGCTGTCACTGGAGCTGAGAGCC
>NW_005366834.1:782464-784708 GCF_000412655.1 Myotis brandtii | reverse complement strand
TTGGCTTCCTCCATCACTGGAGCAAGCAAGCCTCCTGTTCGCTTCAGCTGCCTGGCTGCCGGCCGCCATCTTGGTTGGCAGTTAATTTGCATATCACCCTGATTAGCCAATAGGAAGTGTGTCGGAGGTACGGTTAATTACCATTTTTGTCTATTATTAGATAGGATGTATATACTTATTATAAATGGAATCACATGATATCCATCTTGCTATGATTTAAACTTAAGCTCAACATCTCCTGTGAGACTTACCATTGCGACTTGTGTCTACAGGTTAATCATATTCATTGTTGTATATTTTCTCATTGTTTGTATACTCACAAAATATTTACCCATTCCGATATTAGGAAATCTTTGATATTTCCCAATTTTGAACTTTACCAAAAAAGAAAAAATGCTGACACACCAGTCTTGGAGGGGGGGCAGGGGGGGGGGGAGGATCCAAGACTCCTTGGAGAAATGGCTGATTCTGGTGCAGGAAATATATAAGGTGATCCTGGAATAACTTTTGTGTCGAAGCAAAAACTTTATTTTTAAAAAGTAGCACAATAATGAGGTATTCCAAAGCGATACCAAATGAAAGTGCTCCCAAAGACCAAAGCTGTAGCTATCTGAGTAACAAAACACACACAAAGTATGATTGGGTTTAACCCAAAACATAAAATTTGCTTTTCCCCATACTTGCATAAGCAAATGATTGAGAAAATATAGGATTCCAAATAATTTATATAGACATTTCATCCTCAAAAAAGTAAAGCTTAACTCTTTACTTGCTCAGTGTCAGCAGTGCAAAGTGAATTTCTCCCTGAGAGTATAGTATGGGAAAGGGAAATACCACTTTTACTTTGGACACATATTACCTCATACAGGTGATCAAGGTCAAGGCGTCTACACCACAGTGATGTCATGTTAATAGCATGTGTACCCTGGCTAGGTTGTGACACAGGAAGGAAGGCTTTACCTCTGTGGCCTTCCTTCCTAAAACCAGTAACCATGAGAAAAGTCTAACCATGAGGAAAATAATGAACAGATGTTATCTGAGGCAACCTTCTATAAATTACATGTTCCTTACTATTCAAAACAAGGGAAGTTGGAGAAATTCTCATTTCCAGAAGGAGCATGTGGAGACATAATGATTAAATGTCAGGCGATATTTGGGGTTTGGGGCTTGAGAGAGGAAGATCCTGGAAGAAAAATGGGAAGTTAGGGAAAAATACAGAAATCTACATAAAATATTGATGTCAGTTACAATAATGTGTAAGCATTGATTTATTCATTGCAAGAAATAAACCTAATGTAAGAGATTAATAATAGGGGAATCTGGTTTTGGGTTTATAAGTAAACTTTACTGTCTTGACACTATTTTTATTAGTCTAAAACTGTTCTAAAAAATACTTTGTTTAAAAAATCAGTCATTTCCCTCCAATCTGCAATACCATCTGTGTAACATATCAAAGTTTTCATGTATTTGTTTATGTGCTTCTGAGATCTCTATGTGTCTGAGTTCCAAAAACATACCCTCTTAGTTATAGTTGTTTTTAAGTAAGACTTGGTTTTGAGTAGGACAGATTCTCTCACTGTGCACTTCTTATACAGAGGGAGTTGTGTACCCTAGACCTTTGCATATTCATATAAATTTGTGAGAGCCCTATGCCAGGTCCACTAAGAGCATGTTTCACTTTTATTTGAATTTCACTGAATCTGTAGTTCAGTTGGCAGATAATTCCAATCTTTTCAATTTTAACTATTTCCAGCTAAGAACTTGGTAGATCTTTTTATTTGTTTAGGAGGCATTTTATGTTTCGTTTTGTTGTTTATTTATTCCTACATACTTTCTATTGTGGATGCTGTTATAAAATGTTATCCTTTTAAGTTAAGTTTTAAAATATGTTTTGATGTATATAAAAATGAAATCGTTATATTGATTTTATATCCAGCAAATTTCCAGTACTCTTTTTTAAATACCTAGTGAAAATGTTTTTTTTTTCTATTTTTATGGTGAATTGTATTAACTGTTATTTTTTTAATGTTTAAGCAGCTTTGTATTCTTGGAAAAATCCAGATGATCATTGTATATTATTTTATACTTTGCTAGTTTGTTTTGTTAAGATTAAGGTTTTTCTTAAACTGTGCTTCTTATTTTTTGGTGTCATGGTTATAAGCATAAGAATATGAGTTGGGTAGAATCTCCACTTTTTCCTTTTCTCTGGAATAGTGTGTGTGTGTGTGTGTGTGTGTGTGTGTG
>NW_005366834.1:781154-782382 GCF_000412655.1 Myotis brandtii | reverse complement strand
TGTATATGTATATGTATATGTATATATGTATATATATCCCAAAAATGTATACACACTTTGGCTGCTATTATAAATTCCAATGGATTACATCTGAAAAGAAAGAAACATCAACATCAATTGAGCTATCAGCTGTTGAAGTGTGTATATATATTTTTTGGGACACACTATATATGTCTATATATACATACACACAGTCTCCACCTTATGGTGATTTGACTTATGATTTTTCTGATTTTACAATGGTGCAAAAACAATACACATTTAGTAGAAATTTTACCTCAAATTTTGAATTGCAATCTTTCCCCAAACTTTTGATATCACGTGTGATATTCTCTTGTGATGCCAGACTGTGGCAGTGAGCCACAGCTCTCAGTCAGCTATGCCATCTCCAGGGTATAAAAACAATACTATGTTTGATGATTTAGCCCAATTGTAGGCTAACCTAAGTGTTCTGAGCATGGTTAAGGCAGGGTAGGCTAGCTACAATGTTTGGTAGGTTAGGTGTATTAAATGCATTTTCAACTTAGTGGGTTTATGACATAACACCATTGTAATTAGAGGAACATCGTATACATTGTGGTAATAATTTATAGTTTTGCTAGTTACTGCATAAATTTACATTGGTTTTACATGATTGAAATTCTTGCAACAGTTATCAATCTGACCTGAGTGAAGTATCTCATTGTGGTTTCATTATGTATTCTCTAGATTATGTATAAGATTCCACATGCTTTCACATAGTTATTGAGAATTTAGAATTTCTAGCCTCTATTTTATTATCTCTTCTGTATTTTTTTAATTGAGTTTTTAAAATTCATAGTGCTTTGCAGGAATTCTGTATATATTTGGGTAATAATCCTTAGTTATATATGTTGAACTGTTTTCTATCAGTTTGTGGTTTATATTTTAATTTTATTTTTTTAATGTTTAAGCAGCTTTGTATTCTTGGAAAAATCCAGATGATCATTGTATATTATTTTATACTTTGCTAGTTTGTTTTGTTAAGATTAAGGTTTTTCTTAAACTGTGCTTCTTATTTTTTGGTGTCATGGTTATAAGCATAAGAATATGAGTTGGGTAGAATCTCCACTTTTTCCTTTTCTCTGGAATAGTGTGTGTGTGTGTGTGTGTGTGTGTGTGATTATATAAATAGAATTTCTGACTTAAATCATATATATATATATATGTATATATATGTATATATGTATATATGTATATATGTATATAT
>NW_005366834.1:768560-780185 GCF_000412655.1 Myotis brandtii | reverse complement strand
TGGCCAGCCTGGGTGAGGGGCTGATGGCTGTTTGCAGGCTGGCCTCAGCCCCTTCAGCAGGGGGGTCCCCGCTGGGGTACCTGGCCAGCCTGGGTGAGGGGCTGATGGCTGTTTGCAGGCTGGCCACGGCCCCCAGCCACCCAAGCTCCCAGTGGAGGCTGGCTGGAAGCAGGCATCTTGGATTTATTTATCTTCTATAATTGAAACTTTGTTGCCTTTAGCAGAGGCCACAGCCAGCCAGGGCAGGCTGGAAGCTTGGCTTCCTCCATCACCGAGGCAGCCAAGCCTCCTGCTTGCTCCAGCTCCCTGGCTGCCAGTCGCCAAGGAAACTGATTCAATTTCAGACCATCCTTTGTGTTTACTTTAGGTCTCTGAGTTTGCTAGTCTGCCATGCAGGACTTCCCTGAGCTTGTCAGGTTAGCATGTGGCCCCTTTCGTCCACAACTTCCATACCAGCACTGTTTATCATATTTCCTGGCAAATAGAACATTTTGTAAGCATTGTCTAGATGCATGCATGAATGAATATGTGAATAAAGTATATATATAAAGCCAGTGTCCGTGACAACCAGGATGACCAAATGACCGGTCACCATGAGGTGCATTGAGCACCTCTCGGTCCCTCCCCTGTGGCCCACAGGCTCCAATCACAGCAAGGCTGGCAGCTGGTGGGCAGGCGGGGCAGCAGGTGGGTGGGACAGTAAGGCAGGCGTGGCGAGACGAGAACGGGTAGGTGGGGCACGAGCGTGGCAGGGTGGTGGGTGGGTGGGGCTGCATGATTTTGTGTGCTGGGCCTCTAGGAAATTCAATAAAAATAATGTTAAAAGAGAGCCAGTCTGACCTCCTTACTTATTTTCAAACATTATGACCATGTGATCTTCTTCCATTCACTGGTTTTCCATTTGCATCGCCCTGGCTAAATACTCTTTTCTCAGTTATCTACATTTCAGGTTCTCATACATCATTCAGATCTTTACTCAAGTTACTTTCCAGCAAGGGCCTCATGATCACCCTCCACCCCTTGAACTCCCCTACATATGATTTGCTTTTCTTTGTTTCATATTTTATTTTTTGTACCTGCCATTGGCATGCTGAAAATGTAACATTTTTATTAGAATGTAAGCTTTGTGTGGGCACAAAACTTTAGCTGTGTTTTATATTGTAATATATCAGTACTTTGCATAGTTATTGATATATATTAGGTGCTTAATAAATGTGTGAATGAATGACAAAATGAATGAATGTTAGCAACTTTCCCATTTCACAGATCTTATTTCCACTAACATATTTTTCTCAATGGAAATCCATAGCTCTCTGCATATAACATATATGAGTTTTTAATTTATTCATCATATATCTCTTCTCATACTGTATCCTTAATCATTTTTTAATTCACTTTGTTAATGTAAAAAACCATTGAAACCTGTTAATAATTTTTGTGAGTTTAATTGAGCCAAACTGTTGACATATGCTGGGAAACAGAACCTCAGGGAATTGAGATAATGCTCCAGAGAATGGTAAGTTACATCTGTATTTATACATTGCAGTCAAAGGAAAGGGACGTAGGTGGGTTACATAAAATCCATTCGTGATAGAGAGGCAGGAGAAAGCAAAGCAGGGAAACCCCTGATATTGGATAAAAACTAAAATGATAGACACATACTTAGGTGGGTGAAGGAACAATTAACATGATAATGAAGGAATTTGTGATATCTGTCCTGGCACCCAGCACATTAGGTTGTGCCCCAAGGGTCTGCCTTCCCATGAGTTCATTAAAGATCCACGCTGTCTGACCCTTACAAGGAAAAAGAGCCTTTTTGTTTTGTTTTGTTTCAAGTTACCACCTTACAACTACACTCCATTTACCTCACGTTTTAGTGGAAGACTTAACTGCTGACCAAGCATTCCTCTAACTCTCTCCATCCTCCCCTCAGTCTTGAGTGAGACCGTTAACAAGACCCTATCATGAGCGTGGTACACGTTCCTGCCATTTCTCTAGCTGTTCAGTGAATGAATACCTTGTTTCCTACCCCAGCCCATTACAGAGTCCTTGAGGGCAAGGACACACTCTAATAGGGGTGGGCAAACTTTTTGACTCGAGGGCCACAATGGGTTCTTAAACTGGACCGGAGGGCCGGAACAAAAGCATGGATGGAGTGTTTGTGTGAACTAATATAAATTCAAAGTAAACATCATTACATAAAAGGGTACAGTCTTTTTTTTTTTAGTTTTATTCATTTCAAACGGGCCAGATCTGGCCCGCGGGCCATAGTTTGCCCACGGCTGGTCTAGATGCATGCATGAATGAATATGTGAATAAAGTGTTTATATATATATATATAAAGCCAGTGTCCGTGACAACCAGGATGACCAAATGACCAGTCACCATGAGGTGCATTGAGCACCTCTTGGTCCCTCCCCTGTGGCCCACAGGCTCCATTCGCAGCAAGGTGGGCAGCAGGCAGGTGGGGCAACAAGCATGATGAGCAGTGGCGGCCGGGTGGGGCTGCAAGCACGGCGGTGGGTAGGTGGGCGGGGCTGCGAGCAGTGCCAGGCTATCGTCTGTGATTTTGTGCACTGGGCTCTAGTTATATTTATAATTTAACACATCCAAAAAGATATTACAAATAACTTAAAAGTTTTAAAACAAGAATTGGCATTCAAATGGACCATGCCATATTTATCTTTACACAAGTAGATGAGTGGTATAGATATATTCACCAAATGTTTGCTAAATGATTGAATTAAGGAATGATGAAGATAATTTACTAAGAACTTATATTAATCTATTCTTATTTAAGGCATATGTGACAAATGGTTAGTTATCTAAGAATATGGGCATATTTCTTTAGACAGTCTATTCTTTGATTATCCATTAAACTGTTCAAAGGAAAACCTGGTGGTGAACAAGGTTACAGTCTCATGGGTCATATTTTATCTATGCATGAACAGTTGTTAAATGATATCTGGAGAGAAGTATGTATATTTCTCTAGATTATTATCAACTATACAGACTTCATAGTGAAGTTTACAAGTGCATACTAGCCTGGGATGTTGGGGTAGTGGAAAGGGACAGTGGGTAGTGAGAATGGGAGCAAAAAAGAGTGATAAAATTAATATCTGCTTACAACGAAAGGCAAAAAGACTAATTTATCCTAAAGGGATAAATTAAGAAAGATACATTTCATTCTAAGTTTACCCTATAATATGTTAAAACATTAATTGTCCATTGGTGGATATTAGTTCATTAAACACCAGCAAAACTCTACACATTTATTTTGCCTGCTGCCCTATTTATTTCTTTACTCATCAGGTATAAATCATTATAAAACTTATTAGCTGTTTTATGTATAACAGATTATTAATATTGTAATGTTTCAGTACACTTTTGTTGGAATAGAGTTTTAAGGTGGATGTTACTTCTCATTATTGGAATGTTACCTATTGCCAGATAAATAGACAATATTTTTTACCTTACTTGTAGATGTCTGTGTAAATATTTCTGTAAGTCTGAGTGAAAATATTAAGAGAGATAGATACTATGCAGTAATGAATAAGAAATTCTACTAATCAAAGAAGCAGCACTTAATATATTTGTGTTTGTATTAAACCTTAGACAATGTTTGCAGCTAATTTACATATTGATGTTGGAACTAATATCTAATATTAATATCTAACATTCTTCAGCTAATTCACATGTCTAGATTTTTGCAGCAAGTTGACCTATTCTTTTACATAAAGGAGGGACATTTTAAATTTGTAAATATGTAAAGTTTCTTTCTTACTATTATAACAAGGAATGATAAATTTTGAAGAAAAAGAACTTTGTAATCATCCAACCAAATGGTAGTTACTAGAGTTACTATAACATATATACAATGGCTTGTAGGAATTGTGGGAGAGTGATTTTCAAATCGGAGAACATTCATATAGTAGCATGCAATAAAGTTTTGTGATTATAATATTTAGGAAAGTTAAAAAAATATTTCTTCTCAAAGAGTTATAACTCTTCCCTTGTACTAGAGCAAATACTTATGCACTTGTAATAAACTCTTATTTTATTTTCATCCTTAAGGAAACTCTGTTTCAAATTTTAATCAACAATTTATTAATATATTTTGAAATCCAATTTATTGAGAAGTTGTAGTCTGCATACAAATAGGCACACATTTAGCTATACATTTTTGTATGTGATAAAGGTTTCATATCTATATATATGGCATATTGGAGAAATTAGTTTCTATATAAATGGAATTATTCTAAAATGATAGCTTGCTGTATGAATGCAAATTTTTTTTTACTGTGATACATTAGATAACTTATTACAATTTTATATTATCACCCAACATTATTGAAAATAATACATTTTTCATTATGATACATTGCTTTTACTTTTTTCATAGTAATACACTGTTTACTTTGGGAAATACTAGAGTGAATATATTAAGTAGGACCTCATCTATTTGTACTTTTCTGAACTGTGCAATTCTCCTGTTATACATTCTTTATTGAGTCAAAAAATTTTCTAATTTTGTCATCCAGTTTTTTTTCTTGCTAAGCAGTGTTCTTGATTTTGTGAAGCCACTTTAAAATTCTCCTTAATTACCTTATAAAGGCTATAATATACTGGGAAAGCAAAGTAAGCAAATTTATAAGTTGAAAGCAATAACTATGAGGCAAAGGGCTGAGAGGCAATTTATGATTAAAGTGTATCTGCAACATTGTCTGAATAGAACTAAATTCCAGTTTTCATTCCAATGAAGTGTGGAATGAATTGACTTCTCCTTGCTATTTTAGGTTTTTGTCTTGTTTCATGTTGTTTTCTGATCCCTTAGTTGTATTATAAATGGCTGTCAGATGAATCATCCTCTCATCACCTAATGGTTTCTCCCTTAGAGTCCCCTTTGGGGGTTATATTCTACTTTTAATGCTAAGGTGAAAATATGGAAAAGGCAAAATTCCAATGAAACTGTTGGAAAAGCCAGTAGCTTTTGACTTCCTCTCAGTGATATAAGAATGGGCCATGGAGCTGACACACTTCAATAAGGAGAGGGAATATTCACAGCTTGTGTGGACCTACCACCTTGTATGGAAAAATCCTTCTCTGTTTCAGGCTCTGTGTGTGCTCCTTTGTTGTGCTTAAGCCTGTGTATCATATGGCCCTTGGCCAGCCCCACTGCTATATCTGTCCCTGTAGGGAGGGGACAAGGTCCCTCTGTTGTGTCCCAGGAGATGTGTGTGCATGGCAGTCCTATTGACTGGGTTGGCTCCTGGGAGGAAGCTGGTGGCCATGGGACATTGATGCCCACTGGTGAAGTTGATCTTGCTCTGTCTCTTCTCTATGTGAGTAAAGCGCTGTTCTACATATTTGGTGTTTGCATTGTGTTCCTTGATGACTCATACCAGGATGCAGTGGTCAAAAGTGCCACTTGTTCAACAGAAACCACATACATAAATAAAGAATAAATTATTTCACATATTTAAAACTAAAAAGAACTAATATTTATGGACAACCAATGGCCTAAAACCAAAATAGTCTCAGACAGAGGCAGGCAAGGGAAATCCCTTTGTAATTTCTAAATTGTGAACCAAATGAACCAATGGCCTAAAACCAAAATAATCTCAGACAGAGGCAAGCAGGGAAATCCCTTTGCAATTTCTAAATTGTGAACCAAGTATTTATATAATTATAAAAATAAAAGTATAAAAAATAAAATAGTAGCATACCTAGGAATAATAATAAACATACAAAGAATTGTAGACAGCTTGATTGGAAATAATGTTCATTTTCTTTATGTTTAGTACTGTATTTTACTTAATTGTTGGGGCTAGTGATGTGTTTCATCTAAGTGCTCAATCAATATGTCATAAATTATGAGTGACCAGCTTATGTTAGAATATTCTTTTTATGTGCACTATTGAAATCTTCACAGGAAATAACGCAATTCGTATACAATTTAGACTTCATTCGAAGTTGCCAGAATTCTATTAATGTAAAACAATTTTCAAACACTACTAACAACTCTGACTTAATTTTAACTCATCAACTAGACATGAACTGTTCTAAATAGTATCATCCATTCTCTCAGCCATCACATGGTTTTAATGCATCTGAATTAAATGACTCTAATGACTTGTCATGATTTATCATCCAGAGAATGAATAAATCTATACTTTCTATTATTAATCTCATTACTCTCATGCATGACTTGACATTATAAATTATCTTGAAAAGAAACATGTTTTGCTCATTTTTTCTTTAGCATAATGTACTAAAATATAACTCTCATGCTGAGAGAAAATGTACACATGATTAGCAATAAAAATGTATATTTTATATCTACCATTGCCATTTAAATCTTTCTTGAAACTGCATTCATTTTGTGTGTCAGTTTTTAAATGAACACGTGTCAACAAGTATATGGTTAGGTAGAAAGCACAGTATTTTTGTGCACAATACGTAATCACTATATAAATGATGAATCTGATGATAGATTTTCATATTTAATAAGCAAATAGTCTGTAGATATAGAAAAAACTAATTAATAACAACATCATACTATGGATGGGACATATTCTTATTTTCAAAAGAATTCTGTTAAAATATGGTATTAAGTTTATTTCAGTTTTGGTTGTGTGGTTAAAGCAATGTAAACATGGGTGTTGTTGGTTTAATGATTATTTTTCTACCTTAAAAAATTTTTGACTGCACAAATTACTTTCTGCATGTCAATGGTAAAATTATGAAATAGGTTATCAGGGTAACTTATGAAATTTGACATGTTAGTGCCTTCAAAAGTAGAGAAATAAATTTATTTTTGAATTGTTTTAGATTTCCTCTGGAAAAAGAAATAGAGCCAAAGCCTTATCAGTTTCTAAGTTCTCTTCATGAATATGAGTTTCCTCATTCCAATGTGGACAAAAGCCATAGAATTACAGAAGAAAATCCTCAATTTTGATAATTATTAATTGAAAAGAATTAAAAGCTTACAATCATCATTTTAATCTTAGCCTATTTAATCAACAGAAGTTAGTGAAATTAAATTTTTGAACTTTCAGACATTTAAAATAAACAAGCAAAGAGGAGCACACTTTTCTTTTTTTTCTTTTTTTCATCTGGCCACAATATAAGCTCCAATTCCATTTCACTATTCTCTTTAATCCCCTAAAATTAATCCTAGGAAAGTTTCTGCAGCATATTATTTAATTGTATACAAATATAAATGATATGGTAGAATGGGATCTATAGGATCAACCTGTACTCTTTCCCCTGGCTTGTAGACAGAATCAAAGACAAAGGTCCTGTCTAAACTGCTTTATCTGTAGTAATTACATAACCTCCTTGTCTTGGCATCCCGAAACTTCCAAAACAGTGTAGGTTTGTTACATTCAGGTACAGATCTCTAAGAGGAATCCCCAGTTGCTGATATTTTAAATGATCTTTAATCTTTACTATTGGCAACTTTTGAAAAATAATTTTCTCACAGCGAAATTGCCTTCATATAATCTCTAATAAGTTCTTTTTAATTTTAATTCCAATTGTCTTATAAAAGTACACTTAGACACAGTGCTCTAACACGGTACATGCCAAAGTATGCCTAAGCAATAGATAATTATATTTCCATCAGCACTGATCAATTCCTTATTATATCTAAGAGAGGTTAAAATGTCAATTTCCTAGAAAAACAGACTAAATATATTATACAAAAATACAACTAGTAAGGCAGCCCCAAAACTGCACATTTGCTAAGTTCTTTTTTTTATCACACGTAATATAGAGTAACATTCAGAGTGCTATAACTAGTAATTTGTTTAACCTATAGGATATTGCAATCTGTGATGATTAATTTATAAGACATGTGATAACTCCTTTGTCTCCCAATCTCCCATTTCACAACTCCAACAATTTTTTTAGAGGAGCAACAGTTACTCTTGAGTCACTTTAATATTCATACTAGTATGTCATGCACAGGGATCTCTGGACAAGAAGTATATTACTCTTTGAAGCTCAATACGCTCCCTTACCTACTGCACTACCAGTGGCTAGAGAAGATTTTGAGTTACTGGAAAAGAAAATGTAAGATTGGTATTAATTTCAGAAAATCGTAAGTCATACATTGAATAGCTATGGATTATCAACACTATGCTAGGTATTTATGATATCACATTGAAAATAATATTGTCCTTGCTGTCACGATGGTGGATGGGCTTCGGGGTTGCTTGTAATCCTTCTGTTCAGTTTAAAATTTGAAAAAATTGGCCCTAGCCAGTTTGGCTCAGTGAATAGAACACCGGCTTGGGACTGAAGGGTCCCAGGTTCGATTCTGGCCAAGGCCACATGCCTGGATTGTGGGCTCGATCCCCAGTAGGGGCCGTGCAGGAGGCAGCCAATCAGTGATTCTCTCTCATCATTGATGTTTCTATCTCTGCCTCTCCCTTCCTCTCTGAAATCAATAAAAATATAAATAAATAAATGAATAAATAAATAAATAAATAAAATATGAAAGAATTAATCTCACAACCATCCAGAAACATATCAACAAAAGTTCAGCTGGCTAGAGGCCAAGACATTCCCCCTGTTTTCCAAGCTCCCCACAGGAAGGTCCCCCAGATACCACTTCAGAGGCCCTGTGTGTGTCTGTTCTGCATACTGTGTTGCCCTACCGCATGGCTGCCTCATATCCGGCTTACTCACATCAGCATTCAGAGCCTCTTGATAAAGCTGGTCACAAAATTCTCACTTTTTTTACTCTTTCCTGTGTACTCCTTACTTTAACCTCTTTCTTCATCCTTATCAATAAAATAAGGAAAAACACTACCTTTAATTAAGCACATTATAAATCTAAAATGAAACATCTAGAATTCTTCTAATTTTCAGCAAGATTATTTTAGTTTATATTTTGAAATTTTTGTTTTTTCAAGAATTTATTTAGTCTTCACACGAGGATATTTTACTGATTTGAGAGAGAGAGAGAGAGAGAGAGAGATATCAATGTGAGAGATAAACATGGATCAGTTGCCTAATGTACCCGTGGCCACCAGGGATCAAACCCATAACCTGGGTATGTGCCCTGACCAGGAATAGAACCAACAACCTTTCAGTGCACAGGACAGTGTTCCAACAAACTGAACCATACCAGCCAGGGCTTAATGAAATTTTTATGGTGGTAAAATATACATAAGATAAAATTTACCATTTTAACCATTTTTAGGCATTAAATACATTCACCGTGTTGCACATCTATGTGAATATTCTTGATATATTTCCCTCTGTAGGGAAATTTCTCTCCAAGTATGGCTTGCATCAAATTTATTGTGGTTATAATTTCTATGAGGATACACAGTAAAACACTTATTTATATTCATTGTGTAATAGACTCAGCGTTTAATAATGAGTAAAAATCAGCCAAGCTATAAAGACAAATATTTTTTAATTAAGGAAACAAATGATTTTATATAAAAGTCTTTATAAATCTGTACATGCAAGCTGGGATTTCCCCTTTAGGTATCTGAATGGATTAGATGCCACTATTTTAAATATCCATAAAGCACAATACACAATGCATACATTATAGCAGCAAACATACATAAGATTAAAAGAAGGAAAATGAGAAACATACTCATTTTTTAGGGTAAAATATTCATATTTTGTTCAGGACTTCTATTTATATAGGAGGTGTTATTAGAGTCACTTATTGGAAGAAGAATTCCATGCTAATATTTTTGTATTTGTTAGTCTGGAGTTCCCCTTCCCCTCTTTTAAAAAAGGCTTTTGTTTAGCTTGTTTTACACACACACACACACACACACACACACACATACACAAACACCAAATGCTTTAGATTATTCACTTTTCTTGATTTACACTAAATCAATGACTTACTATAAATTAATTAATTGCAATTACAGTTCTTGAATGAACATATGTGATCAGTTTCTGAAAGGCTATACAATGAAGCTGACTGACGGGAGGAGAGGACTTTCATATTTGACACTAGAAATAACCTTAAGTTTTAGCCATAAATTTGACATAGGAAATATAAAATTACTGTGTAAGAAATAATGTTCTGGGCCCCCGTATTAAAATAAAACTCTCATGAAAGAGGATAAATCATTGTGGCAGACAGATTCTAAGGTGGAGACTGTGATATTCATTTCCTTTATTCACATTTTAGTACAACCCCTTTTTCTTAAATGTGGTTAGGACTGACTTGCTTCTTACCAATAGAACTGACGAAAGTGCTTGAATGTCACTCCTATGATGACAATGTGTAAAACTGTGTCTTGATAGCAGGCTTGCTCCAGTCTTGGTCGTCTGCTGTCTTTAAATTGTCAAGCTGCCACCCTGGCCAGTAGGACGGGGTTGGAGAGTCGTTCCATACACCTAAGGGTGGCATTTTCATTTCTCTCTCTCCCCCTTCCTCTCTTTAAAAAGCCATGGAAAAACATATCCTCAGGTAAAGATTAAAAAAATTTAGCAACCTGCCATCTTGTGAACTCTGTATCATTTTAAGCTGGTAAATTGTTAGTACCTTGCTACAGAGATTAGAGAGCTAATACAATCTTACTACAAATAAAACAGGTAGGAATTACTAGTAAGTAAGAGATTTAACCAAAAATATAGGAACAGAGAGAATTTCCATAAAAAACAATGAAGGAGGTTTCTTTTTTTAAAGGGAAATGTCCATAGGCAGAGCATCAACCCTTATATATCAAATAATGTAGAAGAAAGTTTAGTAAAATGACTTTAAAAATATAATTTAATTTCCATATGAGATTCCTTATGACAAATATCAACAATTTTATTCAATTATTTTAATACTAGAGTCCCGGGACATGGATTCGTGCACTGGTGGGGTCCCTTGGCCTGGCCTATGGGGATCGGACCAAAACCAACTCTCCGACATCCCCGGAACCCTCACCTCCTCGTTCATAGGTCAATGCTCAACCACTGAGCCACACCGGCCGGTACTGACTTCTCTTCTTGAATTTACCTCACAGTTGTAGGCTTGTGCGTCACTGACATCACTGTCCTTTTAGAGGAGGGGTCCTCAAACTTTTTAAACAGGGGGCCAGTTCACTGTCCCTCAGACCGTTGGAGGGCCGGACTATAGTTTAAAAAAAAACTATGAACAAATTCCTATGCACACTGCACATATCTTATTTTGAAGTAAAAAAAACAAAACAGGAACAAATACAATATTTGTATTTGCATGTGGCCCACGGGCCAGAGGGACCACCAGAGGGCTCCAGGGCATGTCCAGCCCAGTCCCAACCAGCCAGATCCCAGCAGCCAGCTAACTCCTCAAACTTTTTAAACAGGGGGCCAGTTCACTGTCCCTCAGACCGTTGGAGGGCCGGACTATAGTTTAAAAAAAAACTATGAACAAATTCCTATGCACACTGCACATATCTTATTTTGAAGTAAAAAAAACAAAACAGGAACAAATACAATATTTGTATTTGCATGTGGCCCACGGGCCATAGTTTGAGGACCCCTGTTCCAGGGCATGTCCAGCCCAGTCCCAACCAGCCGGATCCCAGCAGCCAGCTAACTTGGTCGGAGCATCTTCCCCCTGGTGGTCAGTGCACATCATAGCGACTGGTTGAATGGTTGGACCAGGGT
>NW_005366834.1:758951-768413 GCF_000412655.1 Myotis brandtii | reverse complement strand
AAACGGGCCGGATCCGGCCCGCGGGCCGTAGTTTGCCCATGGCTGGGTTGGACACTTAGCATATTAGGCTTTTATTATATAGGATAGAAAATACCAAAATACACCTGTGAAGATTTTCTTTCTTTATTCTCTCTCTTCTCCTCTTTTCTTTTTCTCACACACACACACTTACAAACCACCTTATATACTGGTTTATTTTTAGAATGTAATCATATTCTAAAGAACAGTTTTGCCATTAAAAAAAATATCTTTTGCACTTAAAATTGTAGTGGTAAATTTTAGTATTTCGGTTTTTAGGAGAGTAATACTATTTTTAAGTTAAATAGTTTTATTCATTCATGATTTTTTATTCACTATTTCTTTATTACAAAATATTATTTAGTTTAGAATTCAGACCAGGCAGTATCCCTGGAAATAGATGGATGAATGAGTATATAAATAGATGATAGATCAATAGATAGATAGGTAGACAGTCACATAAAAAATAGATTGTTGGATTAATTAATTGAACAACAGATAAATGTACTTTCCTTGCATAGAGGATTTCACTATCGAAAGGGTAGAAATAATAAAATTCAATCCTTATTTTATATGATAATCTATATGCCATCTCTCTCTCACTATATATATATATGGTGAGGGAAAGGAAAAAAATCCTCCATTTCCCCTCCTCTGGTTCTTTTGTCTGGTTGAATAATCTAAATGATGGCATGACACCTATTGAATAAAAGACAATGAAATTTAATTTTATGCACACTGGGACCCCACATACATGAGAGAGTCAGAGACCCTACATACATGAGAGATTCAGGGACAGAAAGTTAAAAGGAGGTTTATATGGCATTCTGAGAAATTGAGGTAAGGCAGCTTGGGGGCAGGTCTATGAATTCCCTGTGGGAGGACTTCTTGGGATGCATTGATTCCTCCCAAAAGTTTGGTGAGATTTCCAAGTAGTGTACTGGGCAATACTTTGTTCAGAAATTTTGTGGATGCCAGGGCAAAACCAATGGTCTTTTAGTTCCTTAACTGTTCCCTGCTGCACATATGTCCCATTGGGTGGGGCAGAAGTGCAAGCCAAAGAGTGACTAGAAAAAGAGCTATAGGAAGTCCATTTGGCCCAAGGTATAATCAGGCAGATAATTGTTTGGCACCCTTTGTATCCATTTGTCTTTTTCAGATTGTGGGGCATTTGCCTAATAGTTAATAATATAAGTCAGACTAAAGGCAGGTTTAAAAATTGAGTGGAGAAAGGATTAGGGGGTTCATTTTGAGCTGCATATTATAACAGCTCTGTCAGCCCTGTCACTTCCTAAAGATATAGTATTGGTCTCCTTAGTATGGGCTGAAAAATGAACAGTGGCAATTATAGAAGGGAGGTGAATAGCTCATAATAGGGCAACAATTACATGCTCATTAGCAGGAGGAGAACCCACAGACATTAAGACTTCACACAATTTCCAAATTGTGCCAACAGCATGACAGACTCCAAAGGCTTATCTGGAAGCTATATAAATAGTGGCAGCTTTTCCTTCCCACAATATGCAAGCTCTGAGAACAGTTATGAATTCAGCTGCTCGGGCTGATTTTATAGCGGGCAAAGAGTGTGCCTCAAGTGTCTCATGTGGGGAAATTAGAGTTTTTATGTTTCATTTACAGGAGCCACCACAAAATAAAAGTAAGGCTGGGTTGTCTAAAAGGATGTCTGAGAGATTCTCTCACGGCTTTGAGACCATTTCTATAGTTGTCAGGCAATCCTGGGGGGTAGAATGGGTTCTCTGTCATTGGGGAGGGATAGTCAAGTAGCTGGATTCAAAATGTTACAATGATGTCAGATGATCGAAGGTTTAGTTAGTCAAAAGAGTCTGTTTATAGGTGGTTTATGGGCATGTGGAGAGGTGCTGCATACTATGAACTTGTAAACTAGCAGGCGCAGCATGGAGACAGAGATGAATGGGGGAGGCTAATGTGGATCAAGGTCGAAGCTGAGGCCACCACACACAGGCATGGGGGCATGCCTGATGCCACAGAGTCTAATTGGCATGAGAAATATGCTATAGGACATAATTGAGAGGCAGAAAGGACTGTCCCAGAATGCCTGCTGCAGTCTCATTTTTATGGTCCTATAGATGAAAAGGTTTGTCAAAATTAGGTGAGCCAAGAGCCAGTGGTGTGGACAAAGCTGATTTTAAGACTTCAAGGGAGGTTAGTGCCTTTGAAGACCGGAAATAGGCTCTGGGACGTTATCTGGAAGAAGAGCGTGCAGAAGTGTAGCAAGGGCTGCAAAACTAGGAATCCTTCGGTGGCAGCAGTCAGCTGCCTCTGGAAATTGACTTAACTGTGTTTTCATTTGGGGGAGAGCGATGGATAAAATGGACTCGATGCGTGTTGTGGTTAGCTTTTGAATGCCCTGATAGATCTCATGTCCTGAGTAGGTAACAGTCCTTTTTATCCACTGGAGTTTAGGTCTGGAGGCTTTATGGCCTCGCTCAGCTATTGCCCTTAGGAGAAAGAGGGAGTCTATAAGAGCTCCATGCCTAGTTTAATTGCAGAGTAAAAGGTCATCTACATACTGAAAATGCGTGGAAACTTGACTACTGAGTCCAAGTCTGCTTTAAGTATTTGGGGAAATATTGAGGGTGACTCACAATATACCTGAGCTATGTGAGTTCATGTTAATTGGTTGGCTTTACATGTAAATGCTAAAAGAGTTGATGCAAAGACATTGAAAAGTAGGCTGAGCAGAGATCAACTATTGTAAACCAGGCTGCGTCATGTGGAATTGAGGTAAGCATAGGAGCTAGATGAGGGACCACTGGTTAGCAAGGAATTACAAAAGAATTTATGGTTTTTTGGTCCTGTATAAACCCATAAATTTTATTCCCATCTGAGTCAAAGTTGCCTTCTTTCTTTATTGGCAAGACTGGAGTATTACCAGGTAAGGAAGTAAAATGGTAGTATACTCTACTGCAAAGGGAGTCAATTATAGATTCATTTCCTCTCTCTGAGTCTCTGAGAGAGGGTATTGGGCTACTGATGGAACCGGTTTATTGTTTTTTCAAATAATGTGCACAGGCTCTACCCTCCCTAGCAATCTGACTTCATTTGTGCGTATGTCCCAGAAGCTAATAGGGGCATGTTTTTAAAAAAGCATCCCCTTCAGAGGAATTTAAATCAAGGTAAGTTTCTGGTAAAGAAAATAAGAGCTTTGGGGTTCGGTCTGAGGGCAGGGAAATAAAAAAGTTTTTAAAAAAGCATCCCCTTCAGAGGAATTTAAATCGAGATAAGTTTCTGGTAAAGAAAATAAGAGCTTTGGGCTCGGTCTGAGGGCAGGGAAATAAAAACACCTTTTTTGCTACATTTTATAGTGACATGAAATTCGCATTGCAAGTCTCTGCCATGGAAACTTGCTGGTGAACAATTTGAAACTGGAAAGGCATAATGGGTGTTAAGAGGACCAAGGATAGCCATGGAAACTTGCTGGTGAACAATTTGAAACTGGAAAGGCATGATGGGTGTTATGAGGACCAAGGATATTGGAGTGGACTGAGATATGAGCAATGAAATAAGTTGCCCAGAAATTCCAATTGAATAGAATGAGAGGTAACACATAATGACAGATCCCCTGAACGGATGTAGAGAAAGGCACACCAGTGTCAATTAGGAAATCCAGTTCTGCTCCTCTGCTTTAAGTTTAATGGTGGGCTCTGGGGTGTAACTGGATTGGCCAACCCCATCATTTAAGGAGGAACTGCCAGTCAGGGGTGTTATCGGACTAAAGGGGCCTGGAACCCAATAAGACACCAACAGGAGTTTGCAGCAAAGAAAGCAATGGTTTATTTATTTTTTAAAAAATGTATCTTTATTGTTGAAAATATTACAGATGTCTGCTTTGTTGTTTTTTTCTCAAGCCTTCGCCACACTATTATCTGTGTCTATGGGCTATGCATATATACATATAAATTCCCCAGTTAATCTCTGCCCTCCCCACCCCCCCTACCCCCATCCTACCTCTGAAATTCATCAGTCTGTTCATGGATCTGTGTCTCTGGATTTATTTTGTAAGTCAGTTTATTTTGTTTATTAGATTCCATATATGAGTGAGATCATGTGCTAAGTCTCTTTCTCTGACTGGCTTATAGTAAGGGTTTATTTTTAAGAAGTGGCCCACTCTGGGAGATAGGGGAGTTAATGCTCAAAGACCTGGCTCCAGGATGGCTTCCAGGGGATGGGCTAGAGAGGGGAAAAATCACTGATCATGGTGACTAAGGGAGTTAGGGTTGTGGTCAGGGTCCTGGTCTCTACCGATTGGTTGGTGCTAGCATAGGGAGTCATTGGTCATTGCATCTGGTCCTGATGCCAGCCTTGGTGTCTCTTCCTCTGGGTTCCCTGATTTTCTGGGCCTGGAGCTGAAACACAACTGAGGCCTAGAGCTTATCTCTAGTTGGACCAAAAAATCTGTTTCTGGCATCCATAAATCAGAGGCTTTGTTCCTAAAATTATTTGATGAGGGTCAGAACCTCATTGTTTTGAGGACTTAATGATTGAGGGAGTGGACGTGCCAGGGAGAAGGAGGCAGGTGAGACAGCGTGCTGGATAAGACCAGTTTGAATCAAAGGGAGAGGAGAAAAAGCCATATTTTAAAAATAAAGTTTCTACATGGAGACAGGGGAGAAAAAATGAACCTTGTGAGCGTCTGGATATAGGGTAGTTGCTTTTCAAACTTTCCTTCCTCCTCAGTGCAGGGCAGTTTGTCTTCCACTGCGCTGGTTTCCTGCACAACCTGCGATTGTCTGGAGACAAATAGGAAGGGCTCTGAGTGGGCTTTGATTGATTCTCGGAGTCAGAGTTTTGCTTCTCTAAAGATTCAAGTTGCAGAGCCCAAATCGCTGCCTTTAATTATTTTTTTTTCCTTCTGCTTTCCTGCAAACGATTCTCAAAGAATTGTGTGGCAGCCTCTAATATCAGTTAGCAGTTGCCTCAACCAACCACACTATTTTCAATCTGTGGGTGTGTTGTTTTTTTTAATATCAGGGAGAAGATTTCCTACTACAGCAGATACTAAAGAGGTTCCAGTGTTCTGGGGCTTCCTAATTTAATGCTATGTGTCTTTTGAAAAGTTTGTATAAAACATTCAATGAACGCCTCTGGAAGTTCTCCCTCTTTCTGAGTACATAATTCAATCTTTGACCAATTCGCTTTAGGAGGAAAACTTTATAGGATCCCTTGTATTAAACCTTGACTGTCAGCCTCCAGCAGAGCCATTTCCTGGTCACTTGCAGGGGTCCTGGCAGAGGGTCCGGCCATCCATTCCTCCTGTGAGGAGCGTTTTCTCCAGGGCACCTCCTGGCCTGTTTGATAACTACAGCATAATCATGCGCTGGAAGAATGCCCTTTAGTAGCCACTCAGGGTCTCTGTGAGTGGGATTATGAACTGCCACCAATCTTCCCATAAATTGTGTTGGATCTTCTGAGAGCAGCAGTAAGAGGTTTTATAATTTAAAAGGTCAGCCAATGTCCAGGGGATATGAATTCTTTGCATGTAACGTCCAGGGTCTATCCACTAGGGACCGTGCATGTGAATGTCTGAAGCTGACAGGGACTGTTTGAAAAGTCCCCAAAGTAGGAAGAATCATAAGGGACAGCAAAGCAAGCCTTCCTGGTGGCTCTTACAAAATTTATTTCCTGAGTTTTCACATTTACAGGAGTGAGCTGTAATGCCCTTAGCTTGTAAGTCAGGTCTCAGAGCCCTCTGAGGGTCTTCTGAAGAAAGGGAAATTAAAATAGGCAGCTAGCTGTCTGGAGAAATTGGAGTCTTAAGTTCTAAGGGGACTAGCTGAGCTGATAAGAGCTGGGTGTCGAGAAGTGGGGGCTAAACCAGCCGCTCAGAGATCCCAAAGATCTCTAGAGGCTCGGGGATAGGAAGTCGAGGATAAAGGGGACTGTAAGAGGGGGGAGAAGGTAGCCACTCTACTGGCCACCAAGATGCACCCCAGAAAATGTACTCTCTGGATGGTGAGGCCAGGGAGAAAATAATCTCCCTGCTCAAAAGGCCAAGCTCTCAGGACAGAGAACAGAACAAAAGGAAAAGCCTCATCCCTCGGGGTGGGCTTGGCCTTCCCTATGGAATTTCCTTTTTATAACACATGACACAACAGAGAAACACAGAAGAGAGACTACCCCTGGGAGGGAATGGATCGATAAAACCAAGAGTACTAAATTCACAAAAGGTGCTAAGTCTGAGGAATTACTTCCACAAATAATTCCTCCTGCCAGTAAATTTAGGAAGAGAGAGAAAAATATTCTCGGCACTCTCTCTCCCACCAGGCCCCATGGAGCTCTGGGGCTGTGCTGACATGGTGAGCACTCTGACCTCTGCCAGCTGGTGCCTGTCACCCCAGGACCCCTCATCTGCAGCAGTCCCTGGGAGGAAGCCGCTTTCCTGGCCAGGGGAGGCGGTTGTCAGCGAGCCAGTGGAGAATTTTATCAACATCCTGCTCACAGCACCACAACTGGGGGGGAAGGAAAGCATCCCCCCTTCCCAACTCTTGTCCTTTGGGCTGGCTGCATAATCAGATTGCCATGAGACAGGATGAGACCGCTGACAGGAGAAAAATCAAATTTAATGTCATGCCCACAGGAACCCCACATACATGAGAAGGTCAGTGACCCACATGCAATAGAGTTCAGGGACAGAAAGGGAAAATGAGGTCTATATGACATTCTGAGCTAAGGGCGAGGTAAAGCACCTTGGGGCTTCAGAGGGTCCTTGCAGTGTGATAAGAAGGACAGATGTTCAGTTGTTAGTCGTTTGCTCAGCCATATAGATGGGTCAAAACAGGTTACCTCTTATAACTTCTTATTATGAGCAAGGCTCTTAATTCAAATTCTTCTAGGTATTTAAGAGGGGAGGTTGGGTGTTAAAGTTGAGCCTACAGGGTCTTGGTTACCTGTAGCTCAAAATAATCCACATACCACAGAGGCACACCTTGGAGTGACTAGTTCTAAACCTCAATATATATACATATTCACTGTGTATACAGGTTGGTGCAACAGTTGATTTACAGTTGTGATTATGCAAAACAGTTTATTCTTGTATTTATTATTTAGCAATTATTGAATTATTTTCATACAAACAAATAGTATATTTGTAATGTTAGTATTTATGTGAGGACAATTATAAATTTAGTATAAATTAATCAAGTATTTCATGTCATATTGAAATATAATTTTACAATTCAAGAAGGAAATGTTGATATAATGACTCATTCTCAGAGATATTAATAAAGTTATACAATCCAAATGCAATCATTTCCTCATCTGCAAAATCTCCTTGTGCTATTTCTTTGGCCTTAGAATTAACTGGAATCATAACTTGGATAATTATTTTGTTGCTTACTTACTGATTTATGATCATCATAAACAATAGAGTTTAATTTTACCTGCTATTAAACTATATAATAAAATACAGTTTTTATGTAAATTATGGTGTTGCTGAATATGCATCACAGCAAATAAAGACACTAAATAGTTTTCACTATGCAAATCTAAAAAGATATTTAATGTTCTTTCCTGGATTTTTTAAGAGTAGACTATACTGAAAACTATAATTCAGTAGAAATACCTAAGTTTGTATACACTGAAATAGAGTACCAACTTTATATAAAGCTTTAGAGGAATATATACTGCTATTAACTTAAAAAGCTATGTAGTAAGGAATAAAGCCTAGTAATTTTCCTGGTAAATCAAGTGTCATACTATAATGTAGTGTCTATTGAAAACTAATAAGCAAACATCAAATTATATAGCATTTGAGTTCCTTATAGAATGCGTCAGGCAAAACTTATATGGCAATACAAATGAGTTCAGAAAATCCAACAAAATATAAGCATAAATCCCTATGTGGAGTCACCGCATAGAGTTGGATTTTTTTTTAAAAGAAGCCCAAGAAACAGAAAAAAGTTCAAATTTGAAGAAATCTATTTTCATAATAGTGAAATTATTTTACTGCATATCAGTGAATTATAATACAAGAAAATAATTGAATTAAAATGTAATAGTGTTTTATATTATAAATGATTAAGTGGACAGTTTATTCTTGTCAGTGAATCCTCACACAATGTAAAACCCATATCCTCAATTCTTCACAACTTGTCATCACTGCTATAAACTAAGTGAATCTCTTCATGATGCACTTGCCTTTAATGAAATCACAAATGCACTAATCATTTCTGCAAAAAAATGAAACAATGTCCCAAAAGTCGATTTATTTTATTTTTTTGATGCTCATTTTGGTTTTAGACAAGACATACTCACCACTGGATAACTGCATACAACTGAACTACTATGAAGTATTCTTATGTTAGATAGTAAATGTATGGATGAGTAGAAATAACAAAGGAAAGAACAGTTTAATATATTTATAAATATATCCATATTAAAATAAAGCAAAAATGATTACAGCTAATAAAGTCTTTATTTCTGTAATTGGTCACATGATCATAACTTATTTATGATGTTTGTGATCATAACTGCTCATTTCTATTCCTTTTGTCCTGAACTATGAACCCATTGATCCTGGTCCCTCGCCTAATTGGATGACCTAAGTATTTTTTCCTGATTGTCATTAGAAAAACTGTCTATCAGGATCGTTTTTCTTTAAATATTTTAACCCCTGAATACAAGTAATAGGCTCAGGGTGTCCCTTACATTCCAAACACTTTTTTACCCCCAAAGCATTGTAGCAATATAATTTCCCCTTGATAGTCAGGACCATTTACACTGAGCAGTATAAAATCTTGCTTCTTTTCCTGTTGATTGACTGGCATTAGGAGTTCAAAGAGTCCAAATGTCAAGCAAATATGTCACTGGTGCAACATAGAGGGTAACAATTAGAGGAGCTATCCCATGTGCACCCTTTCATTCCTGTTCCTGCAAATCCCAGCTTTGGTAGAGACCACACTGCATATGGTCACTGGTTCTGAGCACATGCTATATTAGAGAGGGCTTTTCCTCAGCAGGGTTAAAGATTGTCCTCATTTAATGGGAACTTTAAAGGCCATATTGCCATTCCTTCAGGCCGGCTGCTTCAGCATAATTAGGATTATAGCAAAATCATTTACATTTATGTTCATGAGCCCAATCTTGACCTTCATATACTGCAAAATGTGTTCCTTAGAAACAATGCTGTGTGACAGAGGTGGTATTGGCAGAAAATGGAAGTACAGAGCCACACAAAGTGTCTGTTTCAGTGAGAAAAAAGTGCTGCTCTGCCCAATGAAGGTTCTTCAATGTGATCTCTGTACAACCTGGTAGCTGGCTGATACCTGAGGAAATGATGTCATATTGTGTGTTGAATGTTGATCTTTGCTCTGGACACGTTCATGCTCAACATCAACCTTCGCCGGGGAAAGTCCATTTTACTGAGCTCATGAATAATCTCCACCCCAGCCAACAGAGTCCCTT
>NW_005366834.1:758052-758650 GCF_000412655.1 Myotis brandtii | reverse complement strand
CATGCCCCTATTGGGGATCAAGCCTGCAACCAAGGTACAGGCCTTGGACCGCAATTGAACCCGGAACCCTTCTTCAGTCCGCGGGCTGACGCTATATCCACTGAGCCAAACTGGTTAGGGCTGACCTCAATCTTTTGAACAACTTCAATCCTATGAACCTAAACTGTCTGAGGCTAGAAAACTTGGTCTCTGTAAGAACTCACAATCAGTCCTAGGGAAATATTTAATACATTCTCAAAATTATTCATTTATGATTTATTCAATCTTGAAAATATACAGGAATATAAATTCCATATGGGTTTTCCTCATCTCCTTTATTAAAAAATTGGACAGCTTGGCAGCTGTGACATTCACACAATTTGCTAACACGAGCACATTGTTTATTACCTAATACTCATGAGTTTTAATATAGAGCAATTATAGAATTTACTTTATTGTAGATTTTACCTTCATTTTCAGGTACCGTAGATTTTACCTTGGTGTTTAGACTTTAGATATTACCTTGGTGTTTAGTGGTGCATCTAGTTAGAATAATGCTAATTTTACTGTCTGTGAAAGGCCAGAATTACTTATTCTAGAATCAATCAACTCTCTCTAT
>NW_005366834.1:751806-758041 GCF_000412655.1 Myotis brandtii | reverse complement strand
ACATATATATATTGTTTTTTAATAAAATGTTTTTTTTTATTGATTTCACAGAGGAAGGGAGAGTGAGAGATAGAAACATCAATAAGAGAGAATCATTGGTCGGCTGCCTCCTGCACGCCCCCTACTGGGGATGGAGCCCCAAACTCCAACATGTTCCCAGATCAAGAATTGAACTGTGACCTCCTAGTTCATAAGTCGATGCTCAACCACTGACCCACACCAGCTGGTTGTAAATATTTATTGTTAAATATGCATACACACAATTTTAAAAATTATAGCACAAGTGATTTTTTTGGGGGGGCTTTTTTTATTGTGGGGGCCAAAAATATTCATAATTTTCCTCCCACCTTCTAAGTTCCTTTGGCTGGACCAATAACCAAATTAACAGAGATAGATTAACAGGAGAAAAATCAAAGTTTGAATATGTGCACATGGAGAATTTACAAAGATATGATAAACCCATGAAAATTCCAAAGACAATGAGGCAACATTGGATATATAGGACAATTTGAACAAAGGAGAAAAGGGGGGTAATTGCATATTAGATTTCAGACGTGAGAATGGGTGTTTTACAGGTAGTTGAGGAAGAACGGAACATGCCTGGCAGGAAAATCCTTGCTAGGCGACTCAGAAACAATGGGGAATAATGGATATCTAGCTAACTGGCACCTGCCCGAAACCCTTTTGTTTACCACACTTATTTCAAATAAAGCTAAGGTCTCCTTCCTGAAGCAGGCTTCTCTGTCTGAATCTCTTGTTCAGGAAAGAGGGGCGGGGAGAGGGTCAAAGGTCCTATCTGGGCCTTTGGTTTCTTAATAAATAGCCTAAAATCAATATCCCAAAACGCAGCTTCAGGGTGGCATAATTTTGGTTCCTTCAGTAAGTATATAACACATGGCTAAATTGAGGTAGAGAGGTTAATTAAACTTTCTCAAGGTCATTCGTTTAGATGATAAGTGACTGCTGAACTTGAACTTTCGTACAATAGATTAAATATACTATATACTATAGAACATTGTAATCTTTAATGGGTATATTAAATATCTGATATATGGAAGACATGTTAATATGTGCTCATTTGCCTAGAATTTGGCATTAAAACAGGATCAGGGGCAGACTGATAAGGAATTAAAGATCACAGTTTAGTAGAATTGTTGTCAGTGGAAATGGGGTGCTTTCATAGAGTCACAAGGAAAGCATTTCTGAGGACCCACATGTTAGAGGATGAGATGTAGGGGTGGAAACAGAAGGCCGCCCGCAGGTTCTGGTGCCTCATCTCCATCCGTCCACTGAAGAAAAGGGTCCAGCCTTGTCTTTATCAGGCCCAGAAATGGGGCCAGTACCCAGAAACTGTGTGCCATCAGTTCAGTCCAAGCTAAAGCGTAGTTCAGTTCAGCCTCTGTCCCCACTCAGCTAGCATAGTCTGTGTGCTCGGTCTTGCGTGGCATTGCCACTCCCAGGCTTGTGCTTGGAGCCTGTGCTGGGAACCTATGCTTGGAGCCCATGCAGCTGCTAGTCCCACATTGCTGCTTGGGAAAGAGAATGTGTGAGCACAGGAGCGACTGACCCACGGGGAAATGCTTGTTACTGAGCATGAGAGAGAGCTCTTTTTAAAAATAGATATACATATATTCAGAGAGGAAGAGAGAGGGAGAGAGAGAGAAACATCAGGGATGAGAGAGAATCAATGATCGGCTGCCTCCTGCATGCCCCCTACTGGGGATCGAACCCACAACTGGGGCATGTGTCCTTGATGGGAATTGAACCCGGGACCCTTCCACAGACCCACCCTCTATCCACTGAGCCCAATCGGCTCTCGGTTCGGGCAGATAGTCTTTGTTAAGCTTGGGTTATATTATCTTGGGCTCAGAAGGACCTTTCAAACTAACCAATCAACTTCCCAATTCTGGTGTTGGTTCCTCCCCCTAACCGATCCATTTCCTAGATCTCCTGGGGATTTGTGTCCCTTATCCAGCCCAATCCTTTTGTCATACCTTATGGTCTTCATCTTGGTTCCTGCAGCACAAGTGCTCGATTCCCCCTGAACCAGCTCAGCTTCTACTGGGCATGTGCCCAGCGAGGAATTTCCCCTTTATTGTTTATTCCTCTACCTAGGGCCCCACAAGTGTGCTGGTTGTTCTCTGGGGAAATTGGAAAGCTGGCTCTCTCTCCCTAGGTGAGAGAGGGGGTCCTTAATCCCCTTGGCAGGGCAATGCTGATCCCCTGGGGAGTCTGAAGTTGTAATTTATAGACTTAATCAGGCTTGTTGTCCGATTCAGCTCCCTAGTTTATTAGACTTGAAGTTTGATTCCTGTTGCTTTCTTTCCTTTATTAATATGTACCTCCTATGCTAACAGAATAACTTTGGGCTAATAGAGCATACTTGTTTTCCAAACATATTAAGTCAGTATGTGCGTATCTGTTGTTGCTAATGTGTTCTTCCTGACAAGAAAGGGGAAAACTCTTATTCTAATACTTCAAATAATTTCAAATTCTTCTGGCAGCAGATTAAATTGCATTTATTATAAAGGTAGAATACTTTATAAAATAAACCTTAATTATATCATTGTCATGCCTGTATATTTTGTCACCTCAGTTTAGAAAAATTAAATATAGTTTGAACAATAACAGTTAAACAATAGAAAATTGCTTTCTGAATCATTTACACTGTATAATTCTATCATCCAAGAAGAGTTCTTTCCTAGATTCTACATTCATTCCAGTTTTCTTTTTAACAGTGAACAAACATAAACCATGATATTGAATTTACACATGCCTCAAATTTTTTTTAACCTCAAAGCTATTTCTGGTTGGTGTTAATATTTTTGTGACTAGTAATAAAAAGCAATTCTATGATTATGTCTTAATCTATAATTCTTTCATAGCATAATTGTGGGTAGCAATATCAGATTCACTGGTATATTAAACAAAAACCATTTAAAATGGTGTAAAACCAAAAAATCAATATATTTTTATTAAAATATACTGCTAGGAAATTATTTTGGTCAGTTTTCACCTTTTGAAGTAGATTCAGGACATACATACAGTATGATAGACTATATATCTGAATTTACTTTGTTTATGCTTAGTAGCTTTCTATAAGAAGGGAAACAGTGGTACATGGCTCATTTTACTCATGAATGTCAAAATACTCATGAATATCTTATCTGGAGAAAGCTACAAAGCAAGATGTGCACATCCCATTGTCCCAGACCATTAAACTGAGTGAACCATGCATATCGTTGAAACACTTCTGAGGAAAGCGAAAGGGGTGGCATTAAACTTTGATGCCCTTAGGAGATATAACTTAGCCAGTCTTAAATTACCCAGTAACAACAAGAACTATTCTCATCAAGGAAAAATTTGCTAAGGAATGCATATTGTATTCACGTATGTTATTTCTTCAATATGACCAATCCCCCATTATCACAGTCTGGATCTTGCTCTATGCGTATTAACTTTTATTGTTTATTATTGACTCAAAATTGATTTGATTATTTTAATTGAGAAATGTTTAACTGAATTTTATATATTTTTGTTGTTATAAGACACATGGGGCATAATTTTTGAAATGTTATACCTTTGTAGCAAACCCAGGGGAAAATAGATTAGAAGTAAAATTATTATTGATTTTCTTATGATAGTATAAGAACTGCTCTATTTTAATTTCTAAAGTTTTGGTAATTAATTTTTACCAGCTTTATTGTGACAAAATTGTTATGCAACATTGTGTAAGTTTAAAGCTTAAATGTGTTGATTTGATATGCATATATTGCAACAGAATTGCCACCCTATCCTAAACTAAAATCACCATAATGTCATGTAATTACCATTTCTTTTTTTGTAGTGAGATAATTTAGGATAGACTCTCAGCAAATTTCAAGTATATATTGTAGTATTATCCTATATAATAAAGAGGTGATATGCTAATTGACCTTCACATCATCACAAGATGGTGGCACCCTCAGCCCTGCCAGCAGTGAATTTTCATGCAACCATTACCTTTTTAAAAGATCCTTACCCAAGGATATTATTTCTTTTAGATCATCTGTTCTCAGGAGCAGCCCTAAACCAGCAGCTGGGCATCCACCAAGGGTCACAGACTGTGAGAGAACGCAGGTTGAGCTGAGGGACCCCCTGTGTGCATGGATTTTCATACACCGGGCCTCTAGTTAACGATAAACACCATGCTATACATTAGATCCTTAGAAATTATGCATTTGCATTTTTTATCTAGAAGTCTGTACCCTTCAACTAACATCTCACCATTTTTCCACTCTCCAGTCCCTGGTAACCACAATTTTACTACCTGTTTTTGTGAGTTCAGCTCTTTTTAGATATTACATATAAGTGATAATATATAGTATTTGTTTTTCTGTGACTTATTTCATCTCACATAATGCCCTTCATATTCATCCAGGCTGTTGCAAATGGCATAATTTCCTTCTTTCTTATGGCTAAATAGTATATATCACATCTTTATTTGTTCATTCTTTGAAAAAACACTTAGGTGTTTCTCTATCTTGGCTTTTGTGAATTATACTGGGAAAAACAAAACAAAACAAAATAAACAAACAGAAAAACATGGCAGTGCAGATATCTCTCCAGGTCTTACTTTCTTTTCCTTTGGATACAATAAACCACTTCTTTGACTTACCAAGATGTGATATTGTGGGATCATATGGGAGTTCTATTTTTATTTTTTGAGGAACCTCTATACTGTTTTACATAGTAGCTAAACTAACTTTATATGCCCAACAACAGTGTCCAAGTTTTCCCTTTTCTTCACATCCTTACCAACACTTACCTCTTGTATTTTCAATGACAGCCATTTCAACAGGTGTGAGGTAATTTCTAATTGTAGTTCTGATTTCTATGGTGATTAGTGATTTCAAGTACCTTTTCATGTGACTTTGGCCATTTGTATGTCTTTGGAAAATATCCAGTTTCACTGTTTATTTTATTGAGTTATATAAGTTTTTCGTACATCTTGAATATTAATCCCTTTTCGAATATATGATTTGTAAATTTTGTCTTCCATTCTATAGGTTACTTTTTAAATTTTGTTGATTGTTTCTTTTGCTGTGCAGAAGTTGTTTAGTTTTATATAGTTATTTTCTTTGTTTTTGAGCTTTATTCAAATGGTGTTATACTTTGTATAGTTTTCTTATATTTGATTTTTTCAGCTTAACATGATTTCAAATATTCATATTTTTATGTGTATGTTCTATTACCTTTACTGTTTTACTATTCATTTTTCTGTTGTGCACATTTGGATTGTTCCCTGGTTTTATTTTTGCAATTACCAGCTATTATGAATAATATTACTTAAAAAAATAAAAAATAAAAAAAACGAGCGTAGTGATGATGTTAACTAAACTTAATTGGTGATCATTTTTCAATATATACATATACTGAGTCATTATATTGTACACCTGAAACTAATATAAAGTAGTATGTCAAGTATATCTCTATATATCTCTCCATCTATCCATCACTCTCTATCATCTATCTGTCATCTATCTATCTAGCTAGCTAGCTATATAGATATATCTATATATATCATATCATCATTTTAGTGACTCACTTATATTCCAATTAATTTTATTTTATCTCTTGCTTGATCTCACAAACATACTAGTAAACTAAAGGAATACTGAAATATTAAAAGTAAATTAGCTTAACTTGTGAAATTGTTATTTTTCAAAAAATATTCTATGTAAATTAGCACTGGAGTTTGTCAGTACTTGAAGATGTCTGAAAATTAAAAAACAAAAAAACAAAATTTTGACTTACAAATATCAAGCACACAATTTACAAATTTTATATTTATATGTAATATTATATGTAATACTAGAGGCCTGGTGCATGGATTCATGCACCAGTGGGGTCTTTCAGCCTGGCCTCTGCCCTCTCACAATCCGGGACCCCTCGGTGGATATCGGACTGCCAGTTTTGGCCCGATCCCTGCAGGCCAGGCCAAGGGACCCCACTGGTGCACGAATTTGTGTACTGGGCCTCTAGTATGCATGTAAGATCTTTGGTTAATCTCTTCCCATCCTCCCCCACTTCCCTCTGAGATTCATCAGTCTGTTCCATGTTTCCATGCCTGTGCATTGAGTGCCTGCCCCCTGGTGGTCATGCACATCATGGCTACTGGTCAGACGGTCAAACGGTCATATGGTTTCTTAGGCTTTATATATATACTAGAGGCCCGGTGCACCAAAATTTGTGC
>NW_005366834.1:726991-750877 GCF_000412655.1 Myotis brandtii | reverse complement strand
GCTTCAGCTGCATGGCTGCCAGCCGCCATCTTGGTTGACAGTTAATTTGCATATTGCCCTGATTAGCCAATGGGAAGCATGTCAGAGGTATGGTTAATTACCCTATTTGTCTATTATTAGATAGGACTAGAGGCCCGGTGCACAAAATCCGTGCAAGGGAGGGGCCTCAGCCCAACCTGTCATCTGTCTATCTAGTAGCCCTCAGGGGATGTCCTACTGATGGCTTGGGCCCACTCCCCATGGTTCTCTACTCTCTGAAGGGCCTGCCTGCTCTACACCTCGGCAATGGCCAAGCGGACCCTGCTGGGTGCTGCCTGTGGGTGCACTTGCCTGCTGGGCTCATGTTGCCGGGGTGACGCCACCAGTGTCCTGCCCTAGTCGCTATGGGCACCACCATCTTTGTTGCAGAGTGACAGAGTGACGGTTAATTTGCATATTACTCTTTTATTGGATAAGATAGATAATTTATATTGAGGCTTCAATCTGCTTTAAAACAGATAGGTACCACCACAAATGTACTTTTCTTTAATTATTAGACTGTATTTTTCAAACATTTAATCAGTCATATTTTCCCACAATTTAATAATATATGCTGAATGAGTTAACACTACTGGATGCATAAATACACAAACACACAAATGACTGCTCACCTAGAAGTATGGTTTACATGAAATATGTTATTCTTCATATTTTGCTTCTAGATTCTCTGTCATAAAATCATCTTTTCTTTAAAAATAAAATAATCTGATATTATCATATGTTTTACAGATGGAGAGTGTTCTAGCGGCTAAATTATTTGTGTTTATTTCCCAGATCTGTAAGTGTTCCTAAATAGATGATAAAACCCATGTGACTCTGCTCTTCTGTAAAGTTTAGTAAACACAATTGAATTTTAATGCTCCTTTTTCTGTATTGTAATATGGGCTGTATAATATAATATTTTGTCTACTTCTGGGAGGAATCAACAGTATTTTTTTTTCTTTCTAAGAAATGAAAAAAAAAAGATTTTTTTAATTGGGTTAATTACATTGAACACTTTTAACCAATACATTTGAATTGCCCCACATCTGTCCGTTAATCAGTTGCTTTCTGTCTGTCTTCAAAAGTTAACCTTAGAAAATGAGAACATATGTATCACTTAGAATACAACATTATTGATTGCAAATTTTAAGATTGTTTCACAAGACAATAGAGTTTAATACTGGAAAGTGAAGGAATGTATGACTTAGATCAAATCCTTGTCAGAACAGAAAGAGTTGAAAATGTCTACCATTTACATGAAAAGTATTATTTAAACTGAAAATGATTTTTAATTGAAAGAATTCAGATATACTTAAATGTTAATTTTATATCTTTCTACCACAGAGAATTGGGGTCTTACAGAATTATGAGGTGAGTTTATAGACAAATAAAACAAACCAAAACACCTAATTTTTGAATATTGGAATGCAGTGTGTGTAAATGTTTTATCCTATTACAGAGGAATAATAGCATAGGTTCACACAAGTTGGTAGGTTTGTGCTTTTTACAGCAATAGGACCTTGTTGTTTATATTATCTGACCATTAAAGAAAACTACAGGATTAATTTATGTATTTCCATTGTTCTATGGATATCTAGAAAAAGAAAACCATTTTACATTTTTTCCATGATACCATTTTCCCTAATGCCCCATTATTTAAATTTAACATAGAATATGCCAACATCATCAAGTTATTCTTAGGGACAGAAAATCCTAGAATCTTGAAAATTTGTCATTTTTTTTTCTCCTCTACATGGCATTTTTTTAGCCTTCTTTCATGTGAAGGATGTCTTAATAATATCTATTTCAATACAGTCAACTGTTTCTCCTTTTTTGACAGGGATCCAAAAGGGTTTAAATATCCTGATGGCCTCCCACCAGGAATTAGCTGCAGGTAGAAGGGTAGCCAGAATAAAAAAATAAACAAGTTTCAACCCTCTGAGAGAGCTGCTCCAAGCCAGATAATAAAGACAGCAGGTTTATATGCCGGTTTTTCTTCTGGGAAAGAATGTTGGACAGTTTCCTGTTGATTGATTCTCTAAATTTTTCCCTTTTATGTTCAATATTTTCACAGTCTTTGCTACTGTTTCTACTCTTCTTTCAAGTAGGGAGTTTGATTCCCAGGAGTGCTAATATCGATTTCTTCCTGGACAAGAAAGTTATGAAAATCTTAAAGCCATTGAAATGGAATATTTACATCATCCATTCATGTCACAAGTTTATTACTGTCTTTGAAAATTGTTTTACTGAGTTCCATTGTAGTCATTTTTGTAGTACTAGACAATGAAAAAAATATAGCTTAACAATTCAATTTTTTATAATAAAAAGATGCATAAGAATTTTTTGTGGGTTCTCAAGTTTATGGCAAAGAGAAAAGCTCATATGAGGAATTTGTGAAAACTTGCATCCAACTTTCTTAGAATGACTGTTTTTCCGTATTCTATGGAATACAAGCCAGCAATGAGCGTATGAGTTATGGACAAAGAGATTTGTCTGAGCCCATTAAGATGATTCTGCCACTTCAATTCATATAATCTGTGTTCTTTTCATTCTGTCCAGTTTCTGGGAAAG
This sequence comes from Myotis brandtii, assembly GCF_000412655.1. NCBI lineage: Eukaryota > Metazoa > Chordata > Mammalia > Chiroptera > Vespertilionidae > Myotis > Myotis brandtii. The sequence goes on along the minus strand of NW_005366834.1, from coordinate 748,285 downwards.
TTCCTTTCCTACAAATTGAAAGTTCTTTCTATTGATGGAAACGTGCAAACTGCTTGTCATTTTCCAATGGGCTTGCATTCATGAGACTATCTGGTTAAAGGAAACAACTACTGTTTTAGTTTTCTATCTCCTTCAATGTAGTCTTGTCCCTGAAAACACCTAATGATTTTTAATATCACTTCTCATGAGGAGAGGGAAAGCCACTTGAATAGTTACTCATGCTTCTGTTACATGGAAGAAGAACTTACAGAACAAGATAATATAGAGAGAATTTAGTGTAATGTAGCTTTTCATTCACAATATATAATTTCAGAAATCCCCTTCTTAGCCTGTGTAGTTATTGAGAAAACTAAGTAGAGCACAATAGAATCAGATAACTATGTTTTATTTATGTACATTTTATAATTTTTAACTTTAAAATACACCTAAAATCAATGTTAATATAATGCATTTAAAAGTGTAAAAGTACTTTTTTAAAAATATATTTTATTGATTTTTTTACAGAGAGGAAGGGAGAGGGATAGTTAGAAACATTTTTTTAAAATATATTTTATTGATTTTTCACAGAGAGGAAGGGAAAAGAATAGAGAGTTAGAAACATCGATTAGAGAGAAACATCAATCAGCTCCCTCCTGCACACCGCCTACTGGGGATGTGCCTGCAACCAAGGTACATGCCCTTGACTGGAATCGAACCTGGGACCTTTCAGTCCGCAGGCCGAAGCTCTATCCAGTGAGCCAAACTGGTTAGGGCTAAAAGTACTTTTCTTCTGGTTGTTTTCTTTGGTTGTTTGGGAACTGGAATTATAGAAAAGTATTTCAAAGTTAAATTAAAATACCAACCCATATCAGTAAGTATTACCTTCCCTATCTCTTCAACCCCAGCCTACATAATATAGGAATAGTTTGTCAGGAAAGGGAAGCAGGGAGTTTGTAGGTTTAGTGCAGGGGTGGGCAAACTTTTTGACTCGAGGGCCACAATGGGTTCTTAAACTGGACCGAAGGGCCAGAACAAAAGCATGGATGGAGTGTTTGTGTGAACTAATATAAATTCAAAGTAACCATCATTACATAAAAGGGTACGGTTTTTTTTTTTTTAGTTTTATTCATTTCAAATGGGCCGGATCTGGCCCGCGGGCCGTAGTTTGCCCACGGCTGGTTTAGTGTGAACTGTGGCATTTCTCCTACCCAACCTGTTGCTCACCTCCACACTAAGCCAACTGCTCCCATGGGGAAATAAGCAAGAGTGCATCACCAGAGCTGTGGTGGCCTCCACCCTTGGTGTATGAAGGTCAAGGCATTTACGAGTTGCCTATAGGTCAAGTGGCTCTATTGGGAGATAGTCATACTCAAATAATTTTAGTGAGATTCTTCCCAAGAAATCAGCTAGCTGGCATGAGGGACTCCATCAAATCAATATATGGCTCTGGGATGACATGAAAGAATATGGTCAAGAAGTTTCTGCCTAATACTGCAGAAACACAGAAAACTATGTAGAGCTCTGAAACACAGAAACCCATATAGGGCTCTGAAAGCTCACAGATTCATGCCAAGGTAATTCAGAATTTGGATTCCTACTATGCACAAACAGGGGCAGCTAAAAGGGAATTATAAACAGCATGAGCTGCATTCGTTATCCCCTGTGCTAGCTTTCTATTGCTGTTGTAACAAATTACCTCATACTCAGTGGCTGAAAACATCACGTTTATTACCTTACAGTTTTGTAGGTAAGACTCTTCTAAGACCGTGACCAGACGGGAATTGAACTGTCAATAGGCCGCGTTCTATTCTGGAAGCACTGGGGGAGAATCTGTTTCTTGGTCCTTCAGGCATTGGCAACATTCAGTTCCATTCAGTTATGGAACTGAGGTCTGTGTTTCCCTGCCAACAGTGAGTGGGAGGCAGCCAATAGTTCCTAGAGGCCTCTCTCCAGTCTTTTTGCATAATACCCTACATCTCAGAACCAAGAATTAGATATAATCCTTCTTACATGGCCATCACTCTGAGCGCCTTCCTTTAGAGCAGTGGTTCTCAACCTTTCTAATGCCGCGACCCTTTAATACAGTTCCTCATGTTGTGGTGACCCCCAATTTCATTGTTACAAATTGAACATAATTAAAGCACAGTGATTAATCACAAAAACAACATGTAATTATATATGTGTTTTCCGATGGTCTTAGGCGACCCCTGTGAAAGGGTCGTTCGATCCCCAAAGGAGCCGCGACCCACAGGTTGAGAACCGCTGGTTTAGAGCATCTCTGATCACAGCTGGGAAAGTTCTTTACTTTTAAGGAGGAACATGATTAGACTGCCCAAACAATCTGGGTACTCTCTTCTCTAAAAGTCTATGACAGTGGTCAGCAAACTCATTAGTCAACAGAGCCAAATATCAATAGTACAACGATTGAAATTTCTTTTGAGAGCCAAATTTTTTAAATTTAAACTATATAGGTAGGTACATTGTTATTAACTTAATTAGGAGCCTCCTAAGGCTTAGGACGAGCCACACTCAAGGGCCAAAAAGCTGCATGTGGCTCACGAGCCGCAGTTTGCCGACCATGGGTCTATGACCTCAATTGCATCTGCAGACTGTCTTTTGTCATGTAAGGCTTATTGTCACAGGCTCTGAGAATTTGCATGTGGACATCTTTGGGGGTCATTATTCTGTTTACCACATATATCTTTTGTCAGGGGAGTGGGAGAGGGTAATTTGAGCAACCCCAACTGAAAGCTACATTGGCCGGTCACAAATATGTTAATATTTTGATATTTTATGTTATTTTATTATATTGTTAGCAGCATGGTTATTTGGAAATGGCAGAGAATATTTACTCACCATAACAGGTTTGTTGTTCCATTGTGCTGGTGTTGCAATGATTGGGAAAAGGGAATCTTGTCTCTTATACAGCTGACAGCTATTTTCAATCACATATTTTTATGCAAATTAAAAAAATCATAAAATATAATAATACTGATCATTAATTACCTACTTATATGTGGCAGAAATTATACAAATTATTTTAGAATTATCATCTGTCACTTCACAAAACATATTTTATCATTATTTCTGTTGTACAGGTCAGGGACCTGAGGTCAAACAATTTCTCTGTAGTTACACAGCCAGTAAATGAGAGAGGGCAACAGACTGCATTTGTCTTACTTCAAAGTAGGGGTCTTAACAAGGAAAACTCTGATTATTTCTACCATGTTTTCCAAAAGTATAGCTTCATGGACACACAGGCAGTAAGAGAAAATTTTTAGTACTCCACTAGTAGTTTTCTTGCAGAGCATTCTAATGTTGATCTCATTACTTTACAAAAGTGTGAATGTAGTGAAATCTAGACAGTTATGCTCAATTTTTAAGTTATAATATATTTTTAACATACATATATACACATATATACATATACATATAGATATGTATATATATTGAGAGAGATTTCAGAGGGAGGGAGAGAGTGACAGAAACATCAAGGATGAGAGAGAATTATTGATTGGCAGCCTCTTGCACGCCCCCTACTGCAGATCAAGCCTGCAACCTGGCATGTGTGCCCTGACCTGGAATCAAACTGTGACCTCCTGGTTAATAGGTAGAGGCTCAATTAGTGAGCAGCAATGGCCAGGACAGATATTATTTTTATAAGATGGAGTTTACCAACTCCTCAAGGAATGAAGAATATAGAAATGAATTTTGTGAAATATCTTATTAGACTACTGGCAAAGACTTTTTTTCACTTTTGTAAGAAATTTTTGAAATAAGATAATACATTATACTACATATAAAAGGAAGAAGTTATAAACAATCTTCAACATAAGACAGCAGTGTTTATACCACGTGTCACTTTAAAATACCACTAATTATATATAATCGTTTTAAAAATATTATATTTCCAAATTGGTAGCATACTTGAAAATGAGGATACTTAAAAAATTCAACTTTAAGCTATATTTAGGGAGAAAATTAAAATGCATCTTGATGTAAACTTTGAAGATGAGAAGGAAATAGGCTTTTGGGCAGTTGGCTTGGGTGAAAGCTAGATGAGCATAAAAAAATACTCTACAGTCACATCCAAGGGAATAACACTTTCAAAGTAAGTGAGTTTATAATGTGGTTAGTAATTTATTAATCACAGAAAACAATGCTAGCTTTGTTTTCCCCCAAATAACCCTCAAATCTCAGTGGCTTAACAGTCACTCAAAATATTCTTATACAAACGTCAGTGCAGTTGTTTCTTGATCCAGGGACTCTCTTTCAAGTTAAAGAACAATCCAAAGAAAGCTAGTGAATAAAATCAGCATTTGGTTTTTTAAATGGTGAAGATTGACTAAAAAGAGGCTTCTTGTCCGGAGGGAATGAACTGTGTTTAAAAAGACAGGAAAACTGACTTCAAAAGTGAGATAATAAACAATATTCTGCAAGCAGAATTGTGATACTCCCAACCCCTAAGCCCACAATAACCAGAACACCAGTGCCAGCACTGAAGGTTAGATCTAGAAAGGAGCAAAGATGTGATTTAGTGAAATGTATCATTGATAGGATAAAATAAAGCAAGTAAATGGAAAGTAGTGTTGAGGGAGGGTAATGTGGTAAACAGAGACGTTAGGGGAAGCCTCACTGAAAATATAATATTTGATCAAAGAACCAGGGAGGTCTAAGAGGAACATGTGTAATAATTGGACGAAGGACATTCCAGTCAGCAGGGTCAGCACATGCAAAGGTCCTAAGGCAGAAGAATACCTAGCATTTTTGCAGAAACATAGGGATCTAGTATGGATAAAGAAGATTTCAAGGGAAGGTAATAGGAAATATGGTCAGAGATGTTGCAGATAGCAGTGAGGAAGTTTATGTAGGCCATTTAAAGAAGTGGTCTTTATTTTGAATAATAAAGGAGGACACTGGGAGATTTTGAACAAAGTATATTATGACCTGTGATATTTTAACAGGATGATTATGACTGAATTGAGAATAGAATGAGAGTGGTGACGGCAGAAGCAGAAATACCAAGTAGGAAGTTATTACAGTAAAAAAAAGGAGGGGATGATGGTTGGATCCACCAGTCTGTGCATCTAATCCCAGAAGAGATATATGAATTTTGAACTAAGGAGATTAGATAGATATAGATATAGATAGAGATTAGATATAGATATAGATATAGATATAGATAGATATAGATAGATATAGATATAGATATAGAGAGAGGAATGGGCAAACACATTTTACTGGTAGGCAAGGAAATGATGAAGAGCCCAGTACCACAAATAATCATGAGATATTTGAATGAGAAAGAAGAGAATGCTTGGTAGGCTGTGTCCTAGGTTAGGCTGCCTTAACAAAATACCACAGACTGGAAGGCTCAAGTAACAGATATTTGTTTCTCTTAGTTCTGGAGGCTGGAATTCCAAGTTCAAGATGCCAACAAACTCAGTGTCTGGTGAGAGCCCTCTCCTGACTTGCATATGTCCGTCCACCTTTTGCTGTGTCTTCACATGGTGGAGAGAGAAAGAGAGTTCTGGTTTCTCTTCCTCTTCTTTTGAGGATACTAATCCCATCATGCCCCCCCGCCTCAATTTCATCTAAACCTCATTACCTTCCAAAGGTTTCACCTCCAAACACCATCACGTTGCAAGTTAGGGCTTCGACATATACATTTTTAATGCGGAGCACAAACTTTCAGTCCAAAACAGGCTGCAGTGGTGTAGACAGCAGCTATCATCTTCACTGTCAACATGTTGTTTAAGTCAAACCTTTAATTTAGATATTAGACCCACCACCCACTTCTTTTTATTTATTTAATGAGATTCGTTGCTTTTCTTTACCCTCCTTTCTTGTCTGGTCCCCACAGCTGACCCCCACTCCAGCTTCCCTCCAAAAGCTTAGCCAGGTTGAACAATACATATTATGAAGAAGTTTTAGATCAATGGAGCCTGGGGATTATCCAAGCAGTGGTTTAAATTTGATGTGTTCCTGTGAACCTGAAAATGAAGAATCTTTAACCTCAAGCTGTTAGAGTCTGAGAGACTGCTGTGCTTCTGATTGAGACATACACGAAGGCCGAAAACCCTGGAAAAGCTTTATCACACAGATCTCTCAGAATTGAAACTCACGGGGGTCCATGATGGAGACATCCAGTGCCTTGGTACAAACAGATCTGCAAAACAAGGCAGCTATCAAAGGAGAAGTCTATGGCAGGTGGGAAGATGCCCTGTTACACGCCCTCAGAAGACAATGGCTGCAGAGAGTGGGGATCAGTCATATTTCGAGAAGGGGTCAAGATCCTGGTCCCAATACCCAGATGGACAGAAGGGAAAGCAGGACCTTAGAACTGAAATCATTTAAGTCCCAAGTTTCAAATTCATATGTAAATTACAGGATTTTAATTAAAATGTGAAGTGCAAGAAAAATTTAGGGATAAAAACAGAAAAAGCTTTCTGATAGATTAAATAAGACCCAGGCCCAGTTATATAAACTTTAAAGTATTCGTTAACGAAGTCAGCTTTGCAAATAAAAATAGCTTTTAGGCAGATGACAGAAGAAAACTCAAGGATTTACCACTATAATTATTCTTAGAGACGTGATTATAATTGCGGTAATATTTTTTGTTTCTTATACAGTTTAATGAATAACAACATAATTTTTTTTTCAAAATACAGCTACAATAATAATAAACAGAAATAGCTGCTTCTTTCGAGGACATGTTATATAGCAGGCGCCGCGATACAACTTCCCGTATTTTATCTTGTAAAATCAATGCAATAAACTTGAATGTTCGGTACCATTATTCAACTTCCAAGCATAGGAAACTGAGTTTCAAAAGAGGTTAAGTAATTTGTCCAAGGTCACAGAATCAGTCAACGGTTAAACCCAAATCTGATCCTGACCCCTAAGTCTCCCTGAATCTAATCTGCAATAGAAATGTCTTTGTAATGTCCATGTTCATTGTTTGTGCTCAAAGCAAAACAAATTGTGACAAGAAACTGCCACCGAATATTAGAGGTAAATAGAAGCTTATGAATCAAGTGGAACGCTGGTTCTCACCGGGAAAGACAAAGGCAGTTACTTTGGTGTATGCCAGTGTGTTTGGGGTAGGAAGTGGGAGGATGTTGTGATAGTCAAACCTTTGGGGAGATTTTAAAATTGAACCTGCTTTGATAAACTTCTCTGGATTACAGTCCACCAGTCCTATCAGGTCACAGATTAGGACATTAATGTCTAGAAAGTGTTTCTTGGATCTCTCATGACCCTATATGATGATTTCTGACATCAACCCTTCATCCTTTTATTCTGATGCTTGCAAATTTTCATTGTAACAAACATGCCAATTTGTTCTTATTTATAGTCAACGTTAATGGAACTCCATATAAATTATTGAAGCATTTGCCAAAGTTATGCATCTAATTAGTGTCTGACACAGTGAGAATACCAGTCTCCTCGTGAGTCAGAATATTTCAGTAAGTAAATGTTGATATGATATTTGGAGAAGCCAGGAGAAACGGTTGTTTCATCATATAGCTTGTGTGTCCAATACTAATATGCACATTGTATTGTCAGGAATAGGTGTCAGCTGAAGGAGGCCACGTCATATAGACGGACAGAAGTTAACTGACATGGAAAATTCCTGCGTACTTAGATTTTCATGGTTTGAAAGTGGAATGCACTAAAATTACAGGCAAGCTGAACTGACTGCATTTTTCTGTGTTGTATTGAGTTTTTCAAGGCCTTACATTACCTTTCATCTAGTTAGAGAAACAAGGCTTCTTGAGAAAAAGTGGAATCATAATTTGAAAAGTTGACATAATTTGAAAAGAATGGGAGAAGCTACTTCTTACATAAGGAACTGTGAATCTCAGTCTCATGAAAGTTATCATAAAGAATGTTTCACAACAAAATAAATTGCTGAACAAAATAGATCCAGAGACATAGAAGCATGGAACAGACTGTCGAATCTCAGAGGAAAGGTGGGGGTGGGGTGGGGAGAGATCAACCATAGAACTTATATTCATATATTCATAACTCATGGACACAGATAATAGGTGGAGAAGGCCTGGGGTGGGAGTTGGGGTGGGCTAAAAGGGCCAGTGGGGGGGAGAGGGGCCATATGTAATATTCTCAACAATAAAAATTTAAAAAATAATGTTTCAGAAATATGAATCCATTACACACTGGCTAAAGGTTACTGGGATTAAATTTCAAAAAAAAGTAACACATACTTGTTAGGTTTGATGATAAGATGATCTTTTTTACTATGATTTCTACAGTTCAGTATTTCCTGAGTTGTTCCTTACCATCAAAACCATACCTTAGTTACATAATTGGTATAGCTCACGAATCTGTCATTTTAAAGGAAATTTATGTTGGGTTAAAAAAACATTATTTGTTTTTCTTATTCATTTAAATTCATAATATTCCTCAAATCCCTTGATACAGATTTAGTGTATATTCTCACTCATGTAGACTGTCAATTATTATTAAACTAGAGGCCCAGTGCACGGATTTGTGTACTGGTGGAGTCATTCGGCCTGGCCTGCGGAGATCAGAGGACCTCTGTGCCACCACAGCCCATTCTTACCCACCAGCTCGTCGGGCTCCAGCCCGCTGTCCTCATCGATCTCGCACAGCATGAAGTAGTGTGCAAAGCAGCTGGCAGCCAGGAAGGAGCCTGAGCCCAGGCTGGGGGCCTTGCCCTCCCGCTCATCCCAGCCTCACTAATCTGCTTCTGCCGCTCGAACCCACCAGCTGTCAGCCTAGCTTCTGGCACCTGTCTGTCTGCTGAGTGGCAGCTCGAACCCACCAGCTGTCAGCCTAGCTTCTGGCACCCGTCTGTCTGCTGAGTGGCGCTCCTGCTGTGGGAGCACACTGACCACCAGGAGGCAGCTCCTGCGTTGAGCATCTGCCCCATGGTGGTCAATGCGTGTCATAGCCACCAGCTGGTCATCCGGTCATCCAGATGCTTAGGCTTTTATATATGTAGATATGCTATGTATGTAGTTGTTTTTCTATAGGTTGCAATATAGAATAGTCGAAAATTTGAACCCTTCCAAGACCAAACTTCAAAAACAAATCAGAGTTTTTAACATAGTACATTGTTTTTCTAAACTTTTATTTTGCTTTCATGTAGTGCAGATGCCCAAGCATCTTGACCGGACAAAGTTTTCCTCATGGCATAATGGTTGTGTTTCTTTCTTCCCCCTTTCCTTCTGCCAAAGGCTCCTGGAGAGCCATCATCCTCCCTCTAAGCAGATGAAGTGTGTGATCTCCTTCGAGATCAATATTAACGCCTTTTCAGCCCTTTGTGGAAATGAGATTAGAATTCTAAATGTTCAAAATCCAGCAGCTTTTAATGAAAAATTATAGAAACTATCACATACCTAGAGCTTAGAAAGGATGGAATCGTATTTGCACATTATTAAAGATTTGAATAATTTAAGTTATTTTTAGACTTGAACTGCTTCGAGGATTTTAGGAAGCTCAATTTAAACTGCTCAAGAAATGCACTTACTTGTCCTGATTTCATCAATCTTAGATCACTTAAGCTATTTTTATGGAATGGTTTGACTGTCACAAAATGAACATATTTTGGACTTCAGATCAATAGTGGGGAAATACTGATTTTTTAAAAATAAAATTTATTGGATTCTTACATTATCTTTAAAATGTTCTCTTCTTAAGTAAATGCATGGCATTATTTCTTCTTTCCTGTTCTCTGATAAAAGTGCATTTTTCTGTATTATAAGAGATATAGAATTATTATATTCTAGTTATACATCAGTGAACAGTGGAATATGCTTTATATTTTCTCTAATAATCTGTGAAATCTAAAGACTTTGTTCAGCTTCCTCACAGGTAAAATGTAAAAATAATCTATCTTAATTGGTGTTGTGAGGACAACCTGGTGGATAGTAGGTGCACTATAAATACTTGGTATTTTAAATTATGAAATATAAATGGTGAGACAAATAAGTTTGGGGTTAGTAGGTTAACATACTTTAAAATTAAATATAGTTAGAGATGAACAGACTAATATGAGACAAATGGGCAAGGAACACAGACCACATGTTTTGCTAATCCTCAGAGAAACCAGAAAACATTTTAAACCAAAGATATTTCCATGTGAAAAAAATGAGATAAATAGAAACAAAAAAGATTCATTCATGATTTGTGACTGTAGATTACTAAAATGACTAAGAATCTATATATATAAAAGCCTAAGCGACCATTCGACCGTTTGCCCGGTAGCTATGATGCACAATAACAACCAGGGGGCAGACGCTCCGACCAGTAGAGGAGGGAGCCCAATTCCTTGCGGAATCAGCTGTGGGTTAGGTTGCTGCTGGGGCACTATCGGCCCCAAATCTGCTTCAATCTGCTTCACCTGCACCCTGGACCCAGAGAGGAGGGAGGAGGGAGCCTGATTCCTTGTGGAAGCAACCGTGGGTTAGGTTGCTGCTGGGGCACTGTTGGCCCAAATCTGCTTCACTCACAACCCGGACCCAGAGATAGGTTTTTGCCCAATCCCAGCAGACCAGGCCGAGGGACCCCACCGGTGCACAAATCTGTGAATCAGGCCTCTAGTCTAAAAATAATACCATAGTTTTCTATTTGTTTGTTTGTTTGTTATTATCTTGTGAGTAGAATAGGTGATGTTGGTAAAATAAGGACTTGAAACAATTGCTTTCTCTAACAGAATCTTTGCTTCCACTCAAGACCCTCACCCTCATTTCCTTTGCTATTTAAGCAATTGCTTTCTCTAACAGAATCTTTGCTTCCACTCAGGACCCTCATCCTCACTTCCTTTGCTATTTAAGTTTCCTAACCTTTTTGTCATCAAGAAGGGCATCAAGCCTTAGCCAGTTTTGCTGAGTGGATAGAGCTTTGGTTTGCAGACCAAAGAGTCTAGGGTTTGATTCTGGTCAAGGACATGAACCTTGGTTGCAGGCTTTTCCCCGCTCGGGCCCTGGTGGGGGCTCTTGCAGGAGGCAACCAATTCATGTGTTTCTCTCACATGATGTTTCTCTCTGTCCCTCTCTCTTCTACTCCCCCTAAAAATCAGTGGAAAAATATCTTCTGGTGAAGATTAACAAACAAAAAACAAGGGCTTCAAGATTATTTAACTTGTGGCTGAAACTTCACAATTAATGCAAACTAATTTTAGTCTAATTAAAACTTAGAAAAGCCTTTGAATTCAGAGTAATAGTGACTATGTAATTTCAGTTCCAAAAATAACATTTTAGTAAGGTGATCTAAATGCCTGATTTGAATTCAATATTGTATTTATTTTATTACTTTTTAAATATTTTTCCATGATCATGAATTGAAATTGACTGTCAAGTAAAATTCTATGAATTTTAATACATGTATGCCCTAACAACCACCATAGTCAGGGCATAGAACAATTCCATCAGCTCTCAGAGGAACCATGTGCTCTCCCTTTGTACTAACCCCTTCCTCCCACTCATAACCACTGGTGACCTGAAGCTATTAAGGAGCCCAAAATTGTCTCCTTAGAACAAAAGATACTCCTATAGCCCAGGAAATTCTAAGGGATTTAGCAACACTGTCAGGAACTTGGGTCAAAGACAAATATTAGAACAAAATATACTTTTAGTGCTTTTATCGTTTAAAAAATTCCAAATGTTTTAAGGTATTTTTCCAGGAACCAGGGGCAGAGAATAATATGTATTTTTCTATTATTTTGCAACATTTATTGACTGAGTGGAAGTAATTTCTATATAAAGCTACATAAAATCAATAACTATGATTTAATTTATAATATGCTTTCCTTAGAAAACATATTCTCTGAAATAAGACACAGTTGGGCTTATCAATTTTGGTTTTGGGACATTGCTTAAGTTATTCATATTTATTGTGCCTCTTTCTGTATACATATATAAAATAGATGTTGCTCTCCTTATCTTATAACTCTCTTTTTTTCTCTGTTATTTGGGATTATTTACCCTAAATATAAAACACATGTAGTAATATCCTTAGTATATAGTAATGCTACAAAATATTAATTACGGTCCTAGTTTATTATGTTATCTGATGATTTTATCTCATATTTTCTTACTATACCCAAATCATCTAATGAACTTGTAAAAAGTAAAGACATATATATGAAAGGATAATTTTATAATGCTACCCAAGTGCATCTATTTATTGCTGAATATGAAACCACCCAGAAATGTAGTGGCTTAAAACAATAATTATAACATTTGCTCATGATTTTCATCAATTAGATTGTGGTCAATTTCGCACTCTGGTTGTTTCTCCTGGGTGATTCATGTGCACCCACTCATCTGTGTCTCTTAACTGTGGCTCCATGGTCAACTCTCTCTATATAAAATGCTAATATGCAAAGTGTCCCCTCAATAGCTCGCTATGACATGTGCTGACCACCAGGGGGTGGCACAGAATATAGAAGGTGACAGGCGGCGGCAGAGGGGTGCTGAGGGAGCGAGGGTAGGAGGAGACGGGGAACCTGATCAGCCCAGATTTCTGGCCAGGCCTAGGGACCCTACCCTTGCACGAATTTTGTGCACCAGACCACTAGTATAGCTATAGGAGTTCTTCTGACAATTGACATTTGCTCCAAAAGACTATTCAAGCTGCTCTATAAGAGACTGAGGATCTTCATTTTGATTTTGGGGAAATATCTCCTGAGAGTGAGAGCAAATATACAAGACCCCAAAATATACAGTCAATTTTGTAAATTGGGAAAAACAAGTCACAAAACTAGCCCAGGTTCAAGAAGTAAAGAAATACACCCTAATTTCTTGATAGGAGACTCTATAAAGTTACATTGCAAAGAGAAATAGGAATTATTGGGTCTTCTGTGTAAACACTCTACCACACCAAGACATTGTTATTTAGATATATTTATTAATTATTGACATAGTCTGTGGAGTACTAATAAATCATGAATGCTTTAAAAAATAATTGGCCTGGTAATAACTTACTTGATATTTATTAAGGTGATGCTAATCATGTTCATTTAATATGGCATTTCTGTGTGAATTTATATAACAAATTATATGTGAGCATAATACATTAATTAGTAATGTGCATCATTTAAAATTATGTGATCAAATTAAACTCATTCCCAGAACTCTATATTTATGCCCCTCAATTACAGTATCCCTTTAATATATCATTTTGACTATTACACAGAGTAGTATATAAATCTTGCATTATCTGATTGCAGTGATGTTACAAATGTTCTTGGAACTATTCAATCATTCATTAAAAAGCTATATTAAGATGACCTAAGGTAAAAGCTTGCATCTTTTCTTCTCTTTAAAGTGATAACAGAACTGAGAGAAAGCACAAGGGATGACTACCACAGAAAGAAGGCACTGTCAGATTCTTATCAAAAGCTGATATGCATTGAAGACCAATCAAAGAAAAATCAGAGAAATGGTGTTTCCTCTTTGATAAATTTGAAATTAGCTAATAGCCAGTGTACTTTATTTTTTTAATGGATAATACTTTTATAAGATTCAGTGAGAACATTGAAAAGAGTTATAAGTAGTAGATACAAAGTTTGCCTCAAGATATACCCACTGGCGTTATGTTTCCTTGCTAGAGCAAACCACAAAAAAGTCAACTCCCTACCTTATACAATAATAACTCCATTATTTATTCTACAAACTTGTCAGTAATTTTTGTTTACAATTGCAAATTATACCTCATATTGTTCTTTAGTATGAGTTTGTGGGGGCAGTTGGTCCCAGATTGATAGATAGGTTGATGGACAGATGGAAAGGTGAGTGAATGGAGGGGTGGATGGGAAGAGGGGAAAATATATTAGATAAGCCAAGAAAACAATACAAATTGCATTGTGACATTTCCTTTTCAAAGCCATCTAATGACTCCCACTTAGGATTAATTTTATACTCTTTATCTTGACATACTCTTTCACGAGTTCTGTTTTATGACTTTATCCCCCACATCTCCCATGACTTCCCAAGATGCCCTAGCTTTAACTATATTAAAAAACAAAAAACAACTAACTGCATTATTCAAATGTTTTCTACATTTCCAGACTGTCTGTAACTCTTTACGCGCTCCAACCTCTCCCTTTGTTCCTAGTCTATGCTATATGTTGGAAACGCAGTTCAAGTGTCACTTCACTTGGTGAGCATCCTGCAGATCCCACAGCTAGTTGCTTATCTGTACATCCATGTGTACACCTTAAGTGTACATTCTGTGTATAACCCTGTCAGGATATCTAGATCATAGATTCTCAAGCTTTAAAATAAAATGTATTTTATTGTTAAAATGTGAATTACCGGGCCCTAGCTTGGATATTCTGATTCCCTCTAAGGACTTATTAGGGTTGATGAAGACAACATTAAAAACAAATAATGAATGACTCTCAATGATGACAATGTTCCAATTGTTTGGTTTATTGTATCCTCCAACTCAGAAGGCTCTCTGATTTTTAAGAGCCAAAATTCTCTGTATTTAAATGATTTTAGACACCTTTAGATTTATGTATAGTTATTGATCATATTCATTTATAAAGATAGGAAAGTACAAAAAAATGGTGGGCATCCATCTACCATTTAAATCAGTTACAAAAAAAAATCAAAGAAGACAAGCTAATCAATTAAATAATCCCACAATGACTCCTTCCTTGTCCCCTTTTCTCCTCCTTCCTCCCCTCCTCTTGTTCCCCCTCCTCACTTCTCTTTTTTCTCTCCATTTTTATAAGAATAAGAGCATATATACTTATTTTTTTATCTGATGACAAATACTATAAGTCATAGTCATTAAACTAAATCATATACTACAGAAAAACATTTAAAAAGAACTTTGTTTATTTAAAAAATAATATCAACTAACACAGAGAGCCATTGTTGATATGGTTACATATTTGTCCATATTTTCATATATTAATATTCATATACATTTACTTTTATCATACTCTTTTACACATTTCTCACTAAAATTATATAAAAATATATTTACAATAAAATTTCTGTTTTTATCCTGTATTAATATAAACAGAATGCTATTTTAGTTTACATTACTAGTAAGTTAGAAAAATTTAAAACCTAAAAGAATATTTAATTTAATTTAAAGATAACTCTATGCTATATATTGGTTGTGACACAATATACAAATTTTGGCATGTGGAGGAGAATTGTTTAAGCATTAGTCAATGCTTAAAACTTATTCTTAAGAAGAAACAGTTCTATTAAAATGGTATTTTATATATTTGTTAAACTATACTGACCAAAAATTTAATATAGATTTTTAAACAAATAAACTAATATATAAATACATGGTGATTATTTAATATGACATTCATATCTTAATAGGTGAGGGCTTGAGTATAATTTTCTAATTATATAATTTTTAAGTGGAAGATTAATCAAGCTTATCTTATTTTAAATAATTTAGCTAACTTATATGTACCAGATTTTATTTTTAAAAATACTACGCCATTCCTTTTGTATTTTAACATGTTTCAGATTTAAAAAATAAATTTTGTTGTTTATTTATTTTATACTAGAACTTAGGTCTGTGTTAAATTAGATGTTTTTTCAACCACTTAGGGACATGTACACAGGTATTTGTTCACAATTCGTTGTCATACAAATTCGTATTATGTCTAAAAAATACATTCAGGAGAAAAGATTTAAACCAACTCACATGACTTAGAAACACCTTTGTCTTATACCTTTAATCCAAACTTCTTGATTCAGGAAGAAAGGGATTTTTTTATTGTTGTTAATCCTCACTTGAGGATATTTTTCAGAGAAAGTGGAAGGGAGGAGAAGAGACAGAGAGAGAGAGAAATATAGATGTGAGAGAGACACATCAATTATTGCCTCCCACATGCACCCTGAACAGGGCAGGGGATCAACTGAGGTATGTACCCTTGACTGGAATTGAACCAGCGACCCTTCAGTCTGAGGGCCGACACTCTACTGAGCCAAACTGGCTAGGGTCAGAAAGGGATTTTTAAGTCCACTCAGTAATATTTTTGACTGAGTACTCAATTAAAATTATCTTTCTCTCTATATATATATGTAAAAGGCTAATATGCAAACTGTCTCCACCGGCATTCGACCAGGAAACTGGGACTTCTATCGCTCGCTATGAGGTGCGCAAACCACCAGGGGGGGCGGTGCAGAACGCAGGAAGGCCCCTCCCAGCATCCGGCATCCAGGGAAGGGAGGTTCCAGCCAGCAGCCAGATGGCCCCAATTGGCCCTGATCGTTGGCCAGGCCTAGGGACCCTACCCAGCCACAAATTTTGTGCACTGGGCCTTTAGTGAATATATATTTCCAAAGCAAAATCTATACATGTTATAAAAAGAGGTCATATTTATCTTTAACGTTTACTTCTTGACATTTTTTCTGCCTTTTTTATATTAAAGAAAATAACTAATTTTTTCTTATTGTGTAGCATGTGTATATTAGGCAAATATATAAAATATTTTAAGTAAGATTTCTTTGTATTAAAATACATGCCTATTTTTCTTTGGAAATTCTTTTAAAACTATTTAACTGGAAATGGAATGCTACTTTATAGTACAAATTTCCATGTAGGAAAGGAAGAAGAAAGCATAAAAGGCAATTTGACATTTTTTATTTCTAAAAATGATCTAATTATCCTGAGAAGTGGATGATGCTGTAAAAAGTACATCAAATTTAAAAGGGAAAGAAGTCGCTTAGTAGAATCTGCTTCTCACTTCGTGTTATTTTGCATTACATGTATGAGTAAAGCTCTCAGGATCCAGTGGGGGCATCTGTTCAACCTCCATCCAACAGGTTCTGTGGGCCAAGTGGCCAGCAAAGAAGTGGCAGTCCCCTCCCACTACATCTAGATTCCAGTAGAAGCTTATTACTTCTGCACTTCTGCATATCCCATGTGATAGAACTTTACAAGTATTTATGCAAATGTCCTTCTCTGTATATAGGAGGGAAGGAGGGGGCCTTTATCATTTAATGTGGGGGGAATGAGGCTCACATTAGTTACTGCTTAGCACAGCTTTTCTCTTTGTATCTCCCTCACCTCTTCATCCCTTTTTTAAGGTTTGCCTTCAACCTTTAGCTGTGCTTTCACCGGCTTCTTAGTCCCAGTATTTGACTCTATTATCTTAACCATTCTTTGCTACTCTTTAATATCTCCCTCGTTGACTTCTCCTTGAAACAAGTCCCCATTTCTTTCCCCTAAATACAGGCCTTAATGAAGTTGGCTTCCTCCAGGTTCAGACATTCAACTTACCACCAACTAAATAGGGCAGGCTCTGTCAAACAGACAGCCATGCCTTCACCAAATACAATGTACCTTTCTTTTTATTTTATTTTTTAAATGTCTTCTTTAGACTGTTTTGTCTGCTTCCCTTTCAACTGGCAAGTCTACCAGAACAAAGCAAATTCAACTTTAGGTAGTCCTGCTCTGGGCTTTGCCTTTCAATATGAGTGTATGTTTATCTGTATCTGTATAATGTATGTTTGATGTTTAATCATTTTGGATGATAACTGAATGCTGTATTTCTCCAAGGAGTATCTCTTATAAATGTTAATTAAAGATAAAAGAGCAATACTATACTGAGAAAAATATTATTTTTGTTGATTTAAAATAGTATCACTGATATTTCTGAGAACAGTTTAGATTTATTCCCAATGACTTACATTTTTGATTATGTGTATCCGTAAAGTAGTACATAAACTTTGGGTCTGGGTTACATTTGTAATCTATGTGAGTCTGACTTGTCTATTCAACCCATTTGTGTTAATCTCTCTAACCAACCTGTAAGTTACTTAAATAATCATAGCAAATTCAATACATTAAACTAAAAGCTTGTAGTGTTTTAATTTAAAGGTCCTAAAATTCTTTAAAATGTTGTAATCGTCTATTAAAATAAAATCACAGTTAATTAAAGATAAAAGAGCAATACTATACTGAGAAAAATATTATTTTTGTTGATTTAAAATAGTATCACTGATATTTCTGAGAACAGTTTAGATTTATTCCCAATGACTTACATTTTTGATTATGTGTATCCGTAAAGTAGTACATAAAATTTGGGTCTGGGTTACATTTGTAATCTATGTGAGTCTGACTTGTCTATTCAACCCATTTGTGTTAATCTCTCTAACCAACCTGTAAGTTACTTAAATAATCATAGCAAATTCAATACATTAAACTAAAAGCTTGTAGTGTTTTAATTTAAAGGTCCTAAAATTCTTTAAAATGTTGTAATCGTCTATTAAAATAAAATCACAAGTAAATTACTAAATTACATATTTTAAAATCATATAGGCAATGCTGCTCTATAATTTGTAAAATTCTTGAAGATGATAAGGCATTTGCACTTCTAACAAATAATAAACTGATTATTTATATGGCATACAAATATATTACTAATAAGAGTAATTTATTTCATTATCTCTTTTCTTTCAATTTTGTGGATTTCTCAGGACACTGAAATTTGACTCTTAGTAAACATTGCCAGAGATGTGAAGTTAAAAACAGGTAAGGCATTTTGTCACAAATGTAAGAATAGGAAAGCCCCATTGATATTTTTTCCTGCAATCGGATTTTCAAAGTCTGCACCCTAACAATAGGCTGTTTTTAAACTCTTTTCCTGACGTTAATTTAAAGATTTAACCTTTTTTTAAATATAACTTCCTCACCTTTTATGGCTTGATTAGGGTATAGGAAGTACTCTGCAGTAGTTCATTATTTGATTAAGATTCATTGATATAATGAGTCTAATTCTACTCTGAATTATTTCCTTAGGCGTTTTTTCTTGTAGAACCTTGGCTCTTATAGATATTTCAATGTAATGAAATTGGCCCTGTGTATTTCTTCCCAGTCTTTCTGGCTCTAATGTCACAAAACTTAAGTCATGCTGGAACTGCTTCTACTGTAGGCCCCCAACCAAAAATTACCTGCTGCTGCTTTCCAGTCACAATGAAGTCAGATCCATTCCTCTACCAGTATTTGGTGGGTCATATCCATACACTCTAGGTAAATTATTGCATCCATTTTTTTTGCATTTGTTTTTCTTTTTAAATACATATTTCCTCACTAGATTACAGTATTTGTAAAAGGATTCAGAATAAAAGGATATAAAACCATAAATGAGGATTGGCAACTAAAAACAAAAATGAAAAATTCAGGG
The DNA here is from genome assembly GCF_000412655.1 of Myotis brandtii. Classification (NCBI taxonomy): domain Eukaryota; kingdom Metazoa; phylum Chordata; class Mammalia; order Chiroptera; family Vespertilionidae; genus Myotis; species Myotis brandtii. The sequence goes on along the minus strand of NW_005366834.1, from coordinate 729,144 downwards.
ACAGTGTTCATTACTAAATCTATTAAACCTAAAAGTTGTTTAAAAATCATGTCATATTAAGGAAATAAAACATTAGGGAAATAGAACACAGTAGATAAGGTAAAACATATACCTGTAATTTGTTTTATTTTTTTTTGTTGTTGTTGCTGTTTGTTTATTCTTCTAGAGTTAAATATATGTTAATGATCAAGTCTTAATATTTTTCTATCTCAAATATATCTTATTTCTTTGACTCAATGTTTTTAATAGTGAAGAAAAAATTCCTAACAGTAATTATACATTAAGTAATTGAGTTTAAAATTGAGATTAATAATTTGGTTTTGATATCAGTAAATGAATTTTGTTCACATTAGGAAAAAATGCTATTTTTCTAAATAGTGTTATCTCTCTTCAAATTTAAGTAAATTATTTTGAGCTTAAATCCTAAGTGTTTTAGGCTTTCTTTTTAAAAACTGTTAAGTATAATATCAAAGGCATTGGAAGATTGCAGATAGAATATTTCTAGAACCGTATAAAGAATATGTTCTTGAAAAAAAGATTTTCTATTTAGTTTCACTTTTTGTGTGCTATATACAAAAGTGATTGTGTTCATTCTATGAAATCTCCTTGATTTGATGAAGTGATGAGACAACCGACCAAATAGCCTTGTTTGTTTTAGTTTTTGGCATTGGTACTGTGAGTAAGTTGATTTTCTAGGGAACGATTTTCACTCAGTATTATCAACTAGGGTCTAGCTATCTGAGTATGAAAAACATGTTTACAAAATGAATTGTCTATAAAGCATTAAGAAAAACCTTATAGAGGATCATAACAATTCCTATGAATAATATTTACATATATAAGAAGTTTGATTTTGGAGTTCGATATTCTTATGTTTTAGTAGGCTATTGAGTAAGCCAAGGATTCTTAATTCAAAGCACATCGAGCATTGATACAAGCTCATTTTGTATTCACTTGCTCTGTTTTCAAAGATGTATACAACATTAGTATAAACTCTCTAATCAATTATACAATCCAGAAACCTAGAGTATATAAAATAAATAGACCAAACCAATTTAATCATCCTTTTATAAGAGCTAAATATACTAACAGATTTAGTCAAGGTGGTAAGTAATTATTTGTGGGATTTAATTATCCTTGGAGTTTGTAACAAATTTTTTCTTTAATTTAAAACATGATAGGGTGATGTAAAAACCTAACTATAGCAAACAAAGGCAGTACTTTGTTAAATGGCACTGGAGCATCTTCCTTATGTATGCCTTCCAACATTCCCCAGCAAAACCTGGAAATGAATTTACATAGTGAGAGAGTAGCCACAGACCGCATGTTCATTGGTATGACTCCCGCCTTTGAATCCAGGAAGGAGTAGAGTGCTGGGGGACTTCCTGATGGAAACCTGTGGACTCTTGGATAAGATGGAGTAGGTATTTATTTCTTTCTCTGCTGAAAACACTTACCAATCCATTTCCATTTTTGTTCTGGAGTTTCCATTTTGTCACCTTGTGTTTCTCTAAAGTGAATTGGCTAACCCTACACAGATGAGTGGAGGAAAATCAAACAGCCATCTTCATCCCGTGACACGTGTTTCTTTAGCATCACAGAAAAGCTTTCCAAAAACTTATTCACAGACTGTTTGAAATATTTTTTTTCAGATCCTTTACGTCTGTATGTACTTTTTCCTACTGTGACATGTTTGATGACTACATTTCATATTCTAACCTCCTCCTTCACAACTGTGCTTTAGTTATTTTCACTAAAACTAGCACATCTTACATCCCAATAAGGTCCTATGCTATTAAAATATCTCAGGACCAAAGAGATAATTATAAAGTAATAAGTAAAATACCTAAACACCTTCTTACACACCTTTAATTATCCTGCTATACAATTTCATTAATGGCAATTTACTTTTATGATTAAATATTTTCAAAAAATGCAATATATAATATTTTGTGGCCAGCACTGAACCACTAATACATTAAGTGCTCTCTCAAGGCAGATTGAATGTTTATGATTTAAAGCTTTATTGGCATATGAAAGAAAATTTAAATGTATGTAAATTATAAATAAGTGAAATATGCACATTTTTTGTTTTTAAATATGTATATAAGCACATGTATAAAATATTTATTATAAGAATTTTTTGGAAAAGT
>NW_005366834.1:725549-726925 GCF_000412655.1 Myotis brandtii | reverse complement strand
GCTATTTAAGAAGAGCTTCTTTATTTTTCAGTGAGTGATTGCAGGGTTGAAATTATTAGAGAAATTTCAACACATTTAGAAGTGATATAAAATCCAAACTATCTAAAGTATTATGGGAAAACATCCTTTACTACCATTTACATTAGTAGTAGAAAGTAGAGATCAACTTGAAAATGCATTGAGTATAAAAAATCATGTATAGTTCCAAGAAAAAAGAAAAAAAAGGATTTGAATATCCCTGATCCAGAAGCCATTCTTTTTGCCAAGTCTACATATTCTTTGCTCTCTATCTATGCTAAGCACTGTGGCTTTATGCCAGCTCCGGGTTTTATGTGGTTCCCTTGATAAACAAAAATGTTTGGAGTCATTCTGCAAGCCTTGGCTTCAATTGCAATCTCACTTTAAATTTATATCATGGAAGGCAGGGATTCTGATCCCAAGGCTCTATCACTGGCAATCTAGGTTTACCAATAATTTATCTGTGACAGGACAGAGAACCTGAACAATGGTCACCAGAAGGTAATATTTGGATTACTTTAGAGATTCCACCCTCCATCCTTGTATTACAACCTTTTCTACTCTCTCATATTCTAAAATCTATAGTTTTTAATAAATACAATAGTTGTTATTTAATATATTCTGGATATTCTTTATTTAAAGAATTTAATTGATGATTGCATTATTTGAATCTATGAAATATTAATTCTATGAAATAAATATATACTAGTAATAAATTAGTTATTTCTGATCAAAGGAAACAAGAAACGTAAAAAAATTGAAAAAAATTTCATTGATATAAGGAGATAAAATATATATTCAGCTAAGGGTATCTATAAAAAATGGGTGGGGGATATTTAGCTAGGTTTTGAGTAAGAAAAGTAACAATAGCTAACATTTTTTCAGCCCTTGCTATATATATCAAGTATTTTATATATTATGTTTAATTTCCAGAGGTAGGTTACAAGTTATTGCTATATTAATCCCAATTATAGATGAGGTATCTAGTTATTAAGAACTTAACTTATCCAAAACAATATGAGTACTAACTGGAAGAGGTAAAATCAAAACTTAAGTCAATAAGATGCCAGACCACCTTATTACCATGTCTTAGAGATATGGTAATAATTTACCAGTGAAGTGGAGTACATAAGCACTTTTTTTTCCCTTATTAAAGTATTACATATGTGTCCTTATCGCCCCATTGCCCCCCACCCTCCCACTCATGCCCTCACCCCCGTTGTCTGTGTGTCCATTGGTTAGGCTTATATGTATGCATACAAGTCCTTCGGTTGATCTCTCCCTCTTACCCCTCCACTCCCCTACCTTCCCTCTGAGGTTTGATGGTCTGATCGATGCTTCTCTGTCTCTGGATCTGT
>NW_005366834.1:720159-725334 GCF_000412655.1 Myotis brandtii | reverse complement strand
TGATGGGCACTTAGGCTGTTTCCAAATCTTAGCTATGGTGAATTGTGCTGCTATGAACATAGGGGTGCATATATCCTTTCTAATTGGTGTTTCTAGTTTCTTGGGATATATTCCTAGAAGTGGGATCACTGGGTCAAATGGGAGTTCCATTTTTAACTTTTTGAGGAAACTCCATACTGTCTTCCATAGTGGCTGCACGAGTCTGCATTCCCACCAGCTGTGCACGAGGGTTCCTTTTTCTCCACATCCTCGCCAACACTTGTCCTTTGTTGATTTTTGATGATAGCAGTTCTGACAGGTGTGAGATGGTACCTCATTGTTGTTTTGATTTGCATCTCTCGGATAATTAGTGACTTTGAGCATGTTTTTATATGTCTCTTGGCCTTCCTTTTGTCTTCGTTTGAAAAATACCTATTTAGGTCCGTTGCCCATTTTTTGATTGGGTTGTTTATCTTCCATTTGTTAAGTTGTATGAGTTCCCTGTAAATGTTGGAGATTAAACCCTTATCAGTGATAACATTGGCAAATATATTCTCCCATGCAGTTGTACTCTTGTAAAGAAAACAAGGAAAGCAATAAAGTTTGCTTGACATGTAATGTTGTACATAGTAGAGCAATAGACGTTATGGCTACAAAGTGAGATTGAGCCTGATTATGGAGAGTGCTAACATGAGTTTGTGTTTGTCAAGATCAATACAATTTAATATAGAAGAGAGAAATGGTAGCTACAGAAAAGCCACATTTTATGAGCATGCAAAACATTTTACTTTATTTCCCACTATAATAAGTGTTTTTCAAACTATTACTTTTTAAGTTAGTATTTTGTGTTCATTTTTAAAGACCCAATGTTTTCTGTAATGTAAGATGTGAAATTTGGTGAAAGTGAAATATTAATTATCAATAGTATCTACTAAAAAACCCAAATTTTGGCAGAAACCTAAATCCTGATAAGAAAGTTTAGATAACAATTTGTGGTGAATATATAATTTTAAATTAATTAAGTCTCTTAAAATATGAGTTGAGTCTCTGTATATTACATATGGAGGGAGCACTAAAAATGCATGTATGATTTACAAGGAGTCAGAAATACCAGCAGATTCTTAACCTTGCAAAAATAGCAAGCTCCTGTTACTCATCTCAAGCTTTGATCATTGCAACCAGTAAGTTAGGAAGTCACAAATTGCAAATAATCCTCTACTACTCTGACCCCTACTTTACCTCCTTGTCAGATTATACTTCTCCCCATATTTCTCAAGTAAATTTTCAGAATTCTTTATAATAAATCTGTAGTGAAAGATTAGCTGACAGTGTCTCAAATTAGGATTTTAGTATAAATGCAAACATATTTTACAGAAAACATTAGAAGGTAATTCAAATGATATGAAATGTAATACCAAATGCAAAGTGATTTTATTGAGTTCCTACAAAATGTGACATTTTATATATTGTCAAATCTCTTGGACTCAATCCCCACATCAGATCCAAAATGCCAACCATGGTAGTTTACTGGGTCTCACCAAATTCAGGCTTTGTCTCATATTTTAATAAAATAGGCCTGTGTCAGAGTTACTTTTAGCTAGGGAGTGAAAGAAGGTCTTGCACAGATCTCTGTAGATGCACAGTCAACTTAGGGCAAGCATGTCAAACTCAAAGGCTAACACGGGCCAAATAAACAAAGTTTATGTGGGCTGCAATAAAACAAAAGCTTCAATTTTCATAGAAATGTAGGTTTATTTTGATAGAGACATGTTGAATACAAAGGGCTGAAATAAATGAGTAACCATTAACATAAAATAATAGAACATTTTAATAAAAATTAATATTTTTTGAACATTAACTTACCAGACACTGAATAACTGCACAAATTAATAAGTGTAACACAAATAAATCTATTTTTCTTGTTCTCTGAAAGTGAAATATTTCCTGTTGCACACACCAAACATGTCAGTACAAGACTAATGACCTAGCAATCGGCTGCTAAAATATCCGCTGCTAGTATTAGTGGAGAGAAATGGTGCACCTGCACATAATGCGCATAAGGGAAACAAATGCAACACAATTATAATAATCAGTCATTAGCCAACTTTGTATTCGGTGCACGAAATTCGTGCATGGGTAGGGTCCCCAGGCCTGGCTGGTTATCAGGGCTGATTAGGATCCCTGCCTCTCCACCTCCCCATTTCCTCCTTCTCTCACCACCTGCACACCACCACCTCATGGTTCCCCGCCTCCCAGCCTCCTTCTTCCCTTGCTCCCTCAGTGCCCTGATGCCACCGCTGGTCACCCGCCATGTTCTGCACCACCTCCCAGCAAATGTCATAGTGAGCAATTGAACTCCCAGTCTTCCGGTCAAACTCTCGAGGGGACAATTTGCATATTAGCCTTTTATTAAATAGGATTATGTATAATAGGATATTGTAAAAATTAAGTTACGAAATTTTTATTAAAACGTTTCTTACATATCATTATATTGGCAGGGCCGCAAAAATATATATATTGTGGGCCGCATGTGGCCTGCAGGCTGCGAGTTTGACATGCTTGACTTAGGGACTTGTGCTATAAGAAGTTGATCATTTGTGGGAAGGCATTGTATCTTATACACGGATTACTTCTTGATACTGAGTATACCAGTAGTCTTTTAGCTATCAAGCTGGCACCAAAAAGAATAAGAAATTCCATAAAAAACATAAGTCACACTGGGTAGAAAAAGAAAGCAAACAATAACAGGATTTCCCCAGTTGTAGATTTAGATCTTCTATATGTTGTGTGGTTTCTAAGGCAGTACACCCATCATGGGTCCTGAAGACTGAGGAAGTTCTCAGAAGGACCCACCCAGTCAATAAGTTGGGAAGTTATTCCAAGAGGGATTGAGAGAGGTGACTTGCAGAAGGGCATAAGAGGTCTTAGTTGATGTAAGATGGATATTAAACCAAACATATCTATTTGCTTTGATGACCAAAGGTATAACTAGATTTGTTGTGCAGGAGAACACAAGATGAACTACTTTCAGAGTGGTAAAAGGATAGCACTTGCAGGATGAATTTCTTTTTTCATTCATACCTAATATATTTGATAGCAAAGAAGATGCTAAAATAATTATTAATTGTTAATAAAAGTATAAATTTATCGCTTGCCTCAAACAGGAATGTCATGGACAAATTAGGTCTTTTTTTTTTTTTGACTAGGCTGAAAACTGTGATCTTCCAGATTGAGAGTCATTCTCAAGTTCAGAAACCTTCTATTAGCGCTCAAAAGTTAGAAAATAGCCCGGCTGGCTTGGCTCAGTTGTTGAGCATTGACCTGTGAACCAGGAGGTCACGGTTCGATTCCTGGTTGGGGCACATGCCTGGGTTGCAGGCTCGATCTCCTGTCGGGTGTGCAGAAGGCAGCCGATCAATGATTCTCTCTCATCATTGATGTTTCTATCTCTCTCTCCCTCTCCCTTCCTCTCTGAAGTCAATAAAAATATATTTTAAAAAATAGCTATAAAATATATCCAGGGTAGAGATGGAAACTACTGCATCACCCATTTCTGGGTTAAACTATCCAAACTTTAGAACTTCTAAATGAAGACAAGATCATACACATCCCATGGAATTGAAGATGCCTCTACACCATTTATTTTCTGCCTCAAGACTATCCCAGGTCAGGGTGCAGATGAGGGAATTATTCTCTAGCAGATAGAGCAACTTAATTTATACACTGGGACCCAGAGCTTAGCTTAAAACTTTTTCATTAAATGTTTACTTTAAAATCAATCTTTAAGCTTTATCAAATGAGATATTAGCTCACATCTTAAATACAAATTTATGAAAGTAGACTAATCGGACTCTCCTAATACTGGACAAATTTTAATAAAGAAATTTGTGGAACTACTATTCAAATGATGTAAATTCTAAACATAAACTGATAGCAATATATGCAATGAAATGAAAAGAGATGTGCAAAATGGTATATATTCCCTGATTTTAAATTTGTTGTGTTTGAAAAAGTCCAAAGATAATACTTGTTATTCTTGCTACTACTCTGCCTTTCTTCTTCAAAGTTTTAATCATAGATACCAATGGTGCAAATATTCTTATAGCACTGATATAAATACTGGTCTAACTAAATCATCCCAACCCTATTTAGGCTTTTAAACTATAGTTTGATGAGGTGATTTATTGCCCTAAAGGGTATAAGTATTTGAAAGCTTTTTTGATATTTTAACCAATGAAATAGGCAAACGTTGTAGAACTTAGTTTTAATTCATGCACAAATATTGTTTTCATTTAATTATTTTAATATATTCACAGGGTTATGCACACATCTTGACACTCTCATTGTATAACGTTATCATTATCTCCAAAAGAAATCCTGCACCCAATAGCAATCATATTCCCTTCCTACCTCTCCCCAGCCCCTAGCGGCTACCTATTGACTTCCTGTTTCTATGGACTTGCCTACTTGGGACATTTCATATAAATGACCTTGTTAATTATTTTTAAACCTTCTTTTCTTAATATTGGTGATTGCTTAAAGATTACTTCAATAGAACCCAAAGGGAATCATTACACTAAATAAAATTAGCACCATTTTGCAATTATATACCTAGACTAGAAGATAAAGTATACTATTTTCTGTACTATACAAGAAGAAATAGGTACATATAAGAATAAGCAATAAAATATAAGATTGCAAAAAGGAACAATTTGAGAGTACTTATAAACCTTATTCAAAGCTCCCTAAAGAACAGCTATTATTTTTTTTCTTTGATAACCCTTTTTTGCTTGTTCATGTAAATCCCGAGCACTTCAATTCACAACTAAAGATTTTATGTCAATCCCTTTACTTAACACAGTAGGAAGGAATTAAAATTTTAATAATATGTGGTACCTAATTCCACTTTTCCCCAATTTAAGCTACTTTTCTTAAGTATTATATAAGCCTATAGTAATTTGATTTCATGTTTTTGTTTAAATTATATACATTACCACCACTGAAATTAATCTCAAAACAGCATTTTAAAATAATTAAAAGAGAAGCAGGCTGGGAGTGACTTAAATTAAAACACATGTCAAAATTATATGGCTCACTAAGAAAGAATAGTGTTTAGAAATAATTATATTTTAGGAAGAAAAGAAGCCTAATTCCTATTCCATTTTACTATGCTATTTAAGAGGGGAAAGCTAAAAG
>NW_005366834.1:714090-720076 GCF_000412655.1 Myotis brandtii | reverse complement strand
TAAATATAAATACTTGAATCTTTTACTTAAAGTTTGAATTTAATTATGATTAATATCTTTTTCTTCGGTTTCACACCTTTGGAGAATCTTTGTAGATTTTTATATCCTAGAATAATGCACACAGCTATTGCCCAGTGACTCTAGTAGTTAAAGGCTGTGTGCTATGTTAAAGTAAATTGATCAGGTTAAGTTAGTTGACTTCTAATCCTGATTCTGGTACAACAGGCCAAATGATCACTTTACTTTCTCCAAACTGTTTCATTTCTGAAATACTAGCTCTGTCTATCACATCAGTAGGTCTGAGACACTGAGTCATTTTATCCCTCATATAATATAGAAGACACAGTTGAATGTTAGATAACCTCTAAGTTTCTTTTGAACTTATTTTTTATATTTGTTTATCACCTTTAAATATACCGCACCACCATTCCTATGAATTAACAGAAAAAATATAAATACTTCAAGGGTGTCACTTTAACTCTTTTAGCATATATTGTGCACTTTCAAACATCTAGAAAGACGAGCCATCTCAAATAAGGGTTTAAGTTTGATTAAACTGCACACAGTGTCTTCTGAGTAGGAGGGAACATTCTGGCCTAGAATCCTTCCCCTTCTCATCTCCATCAACACAATGGACAATACAATAAGCATCTGTAATGCTGAGAGGGGATTTTAACAATTTTACTTCTGATTTTTTCAGAAAAGTTTTCTTAGGAATTTAACATGAACTGTACACTATGTATTTGTTTACTAACTACTTCTGTCATACACTGGCAACCTCTGTAACATCTAGAAATGCTAGATGTTGTAAATTAGAACAGTTTGTCCTTCACATACAATATATACACAGCTAAGTAAAACACAATGCACAGGTACATGGGAAGATGGTTAATCTTGCCTAACTGTAAACATCCTATCTAATAAAAGGGTAATATGCAAATTAACTGTCACTCCGCTACAAAGATGGCGGCGCCCATAGCCACAAAGATGGCAACCCACCGGAGCCATGGAGCCAGCAGAGCGGGCAGGAGGCTTGCCTTCCAAGCCTCCCACACACCCAGGCCAGCCGCCAAGGGAGACATTCAGGGATTGCAGTGGGGAGACATGCGGGGAGTGAGCGAGGTTCCTGGTCTGGGGGTTCCAAATCCTCCTTTGGTTCCTTTCACTGCTGATTCCCCTCCTCGCTGGTATCCTCCATGCAAAAGCCATTCCGTGCAAATATGTCATGTCCTAATGGGTGAATCCTAAACCGAATGAGTGTCACACCTGGGCAACCTAACTCCCGTTAGAAAAAGGACCTGGGAGGAGGGATTTAGGAATCAGGAAGCCATTGTGACCTGCTTGGTCTCCAGAACTGCTGTCAAACACAGGCAGTCTGAGACCCTCCCAAACACCACCTGAGCTAAACCTGAGAACCAAGACATTTTCAAGGCCCAAAGTTGATGGAGGTGAGGGGGCAGGGGAGCAAAATGAGCAGAACAGCCAACTCAACCAAAGACACAGGAGACTAAGATAATGCAGAGGAATGTCCTGGCCACCGATGCTCTCCCGCAGACGTCGTGCCCACACCCAGCAGGGGGAAGGGGTGTGTATTGTGGAATTAAAGGCCACGGGCAGGAGGGAAAGTCAAGGCATGCCTAAGGATTGTTTGTACATGTCCCACAGTCGAGAAGCAGAGTCAGAATCAAGAAGCGAAGTCTTACCTCAGCACTGGGGTGTTTAAAAATGTCTAAAAATAGCAGTTCCATCGCCGAGTCCACCACCATGTTTGCCCCAATAGGAGGCATGCAGGGGACTTCCAGGGGAGCCCTAGAACCTCGGTGGTGACAGCAGCTCTGGAGAGGGAAAAACTGCAGCACTTCCTGTGTCCAAAGTGCTAGCACCGCAAACCTTGGCCTATCTCTAGCGTGGCAGAGAAAGGCTGAGAGAGGAGAGGTGGGTACGGTGGCTCCAGTGGTCCAAATCCTGTCATTGTCTGCATTACCTAGCCTCGGCACCCTCCAGAGCAGCCTCAGTGCCAGGGCAGGGGAGGCTTTGGAGAGGGTGGTGGTGAGAAGAATGCTTCCAACTCTGGATACCCAGTGAAACTGCTGTCAGGAGCCTTTCTAGGGCTGGCAGGAAAACACGGCCATGAATGAAGAATAATGTCTCAAAATGAAGAGGTAGTTTTTTTTGTGTTTTTTTTTTTTTCTCATCAGCAAAATGTGAATATTACCTAACACACAGACTTTGAGAGAATTAATTGAAATAAAATTCCAGAAATTGTATAATGGCTGGGCTGAAGTGGATAGGTTGGTTGAGCGTGAGCATGGTCCTGTACACAGAAAGGTTGCAGATTTGATTCTAGGTCAGGGCACATACCTTGCACATACCTGGGTTTCAAGTTGGATCCCTGGTCGGGGCTCCTAAGAAAGCCAACTGAAGGGATGTTTCTTACATTGATGTTTCTCTATCTCTATCCCTCTCCCTTGCACTCTCTCTAAAAATCAATGGAAAAATGAACTAATGCCATATCTACAAACCTGGATAATCTAAAAAAAAAAAAAGTGGAGGGGCCCTAACTGGTTTGGCTCAGTGGATAGAGCATTGGCCTGCGGACTGAAGGGCCCCAGGTTCGATTCCAGTCAAGGGCATGTACCTTGGTTGCGGGCACATCCCATTTGGGGGTGTGCAGGAGGCAGCTGATTGATGTTTCTCTCTCATTGATGTTCCTCACTCTCTATCCCTCTCTCTTCCTCTCCGTTAAAAAAAGCAATAAGATATATTTAAAAAACAAACATACAGAAAAGAAAAACAGGGTATAAGAGGTTGAATATGTACTGTATAATTTAAAGCATGTAAAATAATATAACTTTTTAGGGGCATATATGTTATCCTATCTAATAAAATGGTAATATGCTAATTAGACCAGACATCTTTCAGATATCCATCTAGAGGTCATTCTGGACAAAGCTATGGTGGTGGGGGCTGAGGCAGAGGCTGTTACGGGCGATCAGGCTGGCAGGGGAGGGCAGTTAGGGGTGACCAGGCTGGCAGTGGAGGGCAGTTAGGAGCGATCAGGCAGGCAGGGGAGCAGTTAGGGGTGATCCAGCTGGCAGGGGAGCAGTTAGGGTTGATCAGGCCACAGACAGAGGTGCTTAGAGGTGATCAGGCAGGCAGGCAGAGAGGTTAGGGGCGATCAGGCAGAGGTGGTTAGGGGCAATCAGACAGGCAGGCAGGCAGGTGAGCAGTTAGGAGCCAGCGGTCCCAGATTGTGAGAGGGGTCCTGGATTGGAGATGGTGTAGGCTGGGCTGAGGGACCCCTCCCATGATGAATTTTGTGCACTAGGCCCCTAGTACTGGTATAAAGGCCTTTGCATTTTATTTTCCTTCCTCCCTGAACCAGTATAAATATAATGATGCGTACCGCTTAGAGAGGTGGTTTGATCATCCCATTTCCAAAACATAGTATTTGAAATGAATATTAACAAAAGGATATCTACAAAATGTGTTGTTTTACTACCTCTACTTTTAACACTTCTAAACATCTAGGAAGCCTAGATGTTTCAAATAAGGACTTAAGTTTGTCCACTATATACACAGTAGTGTTGAATAAACTATACACATGTAACGATGGTTATATCTGAAAGTGTCTTCCATATAGGAATATTCGAGTCTGGAACCCTTCATTTCTCCCAATTCCTCCTGAACACCATCACCTCAATGGGTTGAGTAGGCACATGTGTCACTTAGATTTCACAATTTTATTTCCAAAGTTCTTCTCAGAAGACAGCCTTTCAATGAATTTTAACACAAAGTGTACAAAATGTGTTAGTTTACTAACTCTACTGTTGTCATACATTGGCAATCTTTTTAATATCTAGAGACTAGATATAAAATTAGGACCTATTTGTCCAGTATATTCACAATATATACAGTAAAGTTAAATGAAATGCATGTAATATATATGGTAGCAAAGGATAAGCTAAAGTTTTCTATTACACACTAGCAAAACATCTTTTTGCAATTTCTTCCCTCCCACCTCCCTCAACCTAGTAATAAACAAGTACATAGATTACACTCTTTGGAGAGGTGGTTTAACAATTCCATTTCTAAATACAGTATTTTCTATCAGGTTTTAAAAGCTATTTATAAGAAGCATCATACTACTACTTTTACTAGTAAGTACATCAAGCACTTCTAAATGTCTATAAAGACTAGATATTTCACATAAGAACTTACTTGCCCACTATGTGCACAACACTGATAAAATTGCACATTCATAACTATGGTTATAGTCTGAGGTATCTTCTAAATATGATCATGTTGGCCTGAACCATTCCCTCTCACTCCATTCTCTTCACCACAAATCTAGTGGACAAGTACAGGCATGTGTAATACTTGAGGTGGTTGAACAAATTCATATCCAAAAGTCACTTACACAAGCCAGGCTTTCCTATGAATTTCAACACAAAGTGTACAAAATGGAATTGTTAAATTTGATGTCTTAGAGAGTATGCTGACTGTTCATAAGGGAAGGGGGAGGGAAGAAACTACAGAAAAAAGGGTTCTGTGCCCATGAGTCTTTAGAGAAATTAAAATTATCTAATGATTGTTACATATATGCATATTAGTTAATATTGCTGTGTATTCAAGGATAAACAAGTCTTAATGCCCGAAGTATATTAAAAGTAGAGGTAGTAAAATAATTCTATATAACAAAGAAGTAATATGCAAATTGAGCCTCACACCCTCACATCACAATATGGCCGCCCCCACATTGTCACAAAATGGCTGGCAGGGGAGGGCAGTTGGGGGAGACCGGGCCTGCAGGGGAGGGCAATTGGGGGTGATCTGGCTGGCAGGGGAGCAGTTAGATGTCAATCAGTCCAGGAGGGGAGCAGTTAGGGGGTGATCAGGCTGGCAGGCAGAGTTGTTAGGGGCAATCAGGCAGCCAGGCAGGCGAGTGGTTAGGAGCCAGCAGTCCTGGATTGTGAAAGGAATGTCCGACTGCCGGTTTAGGCCCGATCCTGCAGGGGGTCCCAGATTGGAGAGGGTGCAGGCTGGGCTGAGGGACACCATCCCAGTGCATGAATTTCATGCACTGGGCCTTTACTTCCTTCATAAAAGCCCTCTTGTTAGTTTTTAGGAAGTTTTGTCTTCTGGGAGTGTCTTTGTTAAATCTATCTCTGGTGTCAGGTGTTTTGTATTTGGTTACTGAAGTGGTGGAGGAGAGAGAAGAGGAAGGGTGAAGGGAAGGGGTCTTTGCTAGTATCCCTATACCTAGAAGAAAGTTTTAAGTTATAACTATATGTCTATATGCATTTTTGTAAAGTTCCTCTGTTTATTGTGGACAAGGTTCTTTCTTTATTTTGCAACAATGGGGCTTTTCAGATGTCCTGAGGTGACTATGTCTGATAAAAAGTAGAGCTAGTGAATTAACCAATTTGTAAATATATTTTTGTTATAATTGTTAGAAAAGAGCCATCTTGGACATGGAGTTGTTGAACCATCTCAGAAATGGACATCAGGACTTGTTCATGAGCAGGGGGTGTGTGGATATGTGGTGATAACCACTGATGTGCATGCATCTCTTTAGGCTGTGCTATAGGAATATGTTGTTAAGTATTTCATTCAAAACTTGCCTCCTTGCTAATATTTTAAAGTAGAAATCATAATTCTCTTAGAAGCATTATCTGGAATGTTTCAAACTCATCTCTCACACAAATTCCTTTATGATTTTATCAACAAATATATATGTGTGTGTGTGTATTTGCATATATTTGCAAATAAAATGTAAATTAAGGGAGGGGTGGGAAAAGATTAACCAAAGCGCTTAGATGTATATATGCATAACCCAGGACACAGACAATAATGTGGTGAAGGCCTGGGGAGGGGGTGGTGCAGGTGTGGGCTGGAGGGGGTCAATAGGGAACACAAAGGGGATCATCTGTAATACTTTCAACAATAAAGATAAACTTAAAAAATAAACACGTAAAAATAAATT
>NW_005366834.1:685514-713982 GCF_000412655.1 Myotis brandtii | reverse complement strand
GTAAAAAATTTTACAGCAATAGAGAACACTGGGTGATATCCTGAATTCAAAACCTAGGACATATATTTCTTGCATAAAGGGAGCAATGTGACATACTCCCTTTCCCACCTCTACCTTTCTGATCATGACTATGCCAGCAAAAATAGTAGAAAACAAGCAATTTTTCTTGCTACAGTGTTGCTAATAAATAATAACTTGTTTTACTTATACTAGTCTATACTAATAATAGCCTAGGTGGCATCATACCCTCACGTCATCACAAGATGGCTGTCACAAGATGGCCATCACAAGATGGCTGTCACATGATGGCCACATGCACAGTGGAGGTGGGGCCTGGTAGAGGAGATGGGCTGAGGCAGGGGAGAGCAGGAGAGGGCAGTTGGGGGTGATCAGGCCAGTAGGGGAGGGCAGTTGGGGGCCATCAGGCCGGCAGGTTAGGGCAGTTGGGACAACCAGGCCAGCAGGGGAGCAGTTAGGCGTCAATCAGGCTGGCAGGGAGCGGTTAGGGGGCAATCAAGTTGTCAGGCAGAAGTGGTTAGGGGCAATCAGGCAGCCAGGCAGCCAAGTGGTTAGGAGCCAGCAGTCCCGAATTGTGAGAGGGATGTCCGAGGGGTCCCAGACTGGAGAGGGTGCAGGCCGGGCTGAGGGACACTTCCTCCCGTGCACAAATTTTGTGCACCGGGCCTCTAGTACATGTATAATAGTCCAAGCAATTGCCAAAGGAGTAGAATATAGATTTCCTCCTCAATTTCCAATATTAGCATAATATGGAAACATATTTTTATAAACACTAAATTTGATGATGGGGAAAAAAAAAAGAAAACCCTCAGCTTGAGGCATATGGAACAGCCAGTAATCAAATGGCACAGGGCTTGAAGGAGACCATGATTTACAATATGGACATTATTTTACTATATTTATTGGAGACCCTTAGGTATTCTTCTTGGGACATATATAAATGTACATGTATGTATATGGTAAATTATAATTCTTAAGAGAATTAACGGCAAGAAAACCCAAGGAGGCAAAATAATAACAAAGTACTTAGGAAGGGAGGCTCAGTAACAGAACTATACATATGACAAATACTTAATATTTAAATTTTATATATGTAGGTACATATGTAAACATCATTGTAAGGCCGGTCATATTTTGTGAGATTCTTACCTGTAACACTACAGAATTTGTTTTTCATAAACACGCTTGCAAGTAGAGTTTAGTTATCCCCTTTTGACAGCTAAGAGAATTTAGAAATCACGGGGAATGAACAGGAGGGAGAAAAAGGGAATGGGGATTCCTATAATGCATATTCTCTCAAAAATGTATTTTTAATATTTTCTTGAAGGTTATATATTGACATGACTTTTAAGATTAATGTAATAATATTAGATTAAGAACATTGAAAGCAAGACCATAAAATCTGTAGAGAAGGCGTTCAAACATGGCACCTTATATTCATTTGGTACCTTCACCAACTATAGGGAAAGACCTATAACCTTAACCTCACCAGGTCCTATGCAGAGTTTTTCTTGGATATTGGCCACACTTAGGCAAATAACTGGATACTTATCACTAGCAAACGAGAAACAGATTTTTTCACACATAATTAGGTAGCTTTGGGAAAGCCCTTCTCTCTCATCTGAATAACACTGTGAGGGTAATTTACAGTTGGCCATATTTCAAAGTGGAGAAATGTTTTCTCAATGACTATTTCTATCTGAAAATGTTGTGATTTGCCTATATGAGAAGAAAGCCACTATAGCCATCTATTTATTGTACTTGCTCACCTTCAAGCACATGCCCACATGCTTTTTCAGATTTGTAGAGTGTTCATTTGAATACTACTCTTTGTCAGGAGCAAAAGCCTCATTTTCTTCTCCCCTGCTCTATGATTGCTCATTAGCGGTTGAACACTTCATGTATTCACACTTCTATCTGTAAAGAGGTAAGCATCCCTGTTTCAATTGAGAGCAATTATATATATTTTTGTTTGGTTTTGCTAAGTGCATTTTTCTGCTAAAACCTTTTCTCTGTATCAGAACTTCAAAAGCTAGTTGAAATTAACTTCTAAGGAAAACTGTTTGTATGTATAACTGAGGAGTAAATTTAGAGGTGCATTATACTAATTATGTTGACAAGTGAATTTGCAATCAATAAATTAATTCAGTTTTGGCTAACTAGCATAATAAGTATGGCTTAACATAAGATGAAAGCTCAAGGGGAAAATATGAAATACTAAGGGTACTGAGAATAATTAATCAGCATTACAACATTTACTTTATTTTTAATAGTAATTTGTATTATGAAAGCATAATTACTAGCATTAACAAAATTATGTTATGTTTACATAATCATACTTTCATATTTATGGCAAATTACCAAATTAAATTCAAATATTTTCTCCAAAATTAAAAGAATGTGATTTAGACATTCTCTATGTATATTATAAAGCTCTTTTTTTTATTTTTTTGAGGTTTGTAGATACTTGGAATATATCACATTATATGAAAAATTGTGCAGTGAGACTTTTGTCAGACCAGGGAAATACCAGCATACAAAAGTTTATTAACATCATCTTACAATGACAATATTTTATATTTTAATAAAATTTTGACTAACCTAATAATGAGGCATCCATATTTTTGTGGCAGAAGTATTTTCTGTATTGTTTCTAAGATGATCTGTGCATGTCTATCTATATATATAAAAGCCTAAGCAACCAAATGACCGGATGACCAAACAACCTGTTGACCGGTCACTATAATGTCCACTGACCACCAGGGGGCAGACGCTCAATGCAGGAGCTGCCCTTGGTGGTCAGTGCGCTCCCACAGCGGGAGCACTGCTCAGCTGACAAACGAGTGCCAGATGCCGGTCTCATGGCTGGCAAGCGCAGCTGCGGATGCGCCAGCCTCTCCTGCCTCTGCAGCAGCACTACCGAGCAGTGGCAGCGGCAGGTACAGTGGAGCTGTGATGAGCGGGAGCAGCGTGGTGCCTGGCCGGGTCTCAGGCTCCTCCCCAGCCACCTGCTGCTTCGCGCATTGCTACATCCCTTGAGGGACATCAGACTGCCAGTTTGGGTGCAGGCCAGGCTGAGGGACCCCAACAGTGCACGAATCTGTGCACCGTGCCTCTAGTAGATTAGTGGCAGCGGCAGGTACAGTGGAGCTGTGATGAGCGGGAGCAGCGTGGTGCCTGGCCGGGTCTCAGGCTCCTCCCCAGCCACCTGCTGCTTCGCGCATTGCTACATCCCTTGAGGGACATCAGACTGCCAGTTTGGGTGCAGGCCAGGCTGAGGGACCCCAGCAGTGCACGAATCTGTGCACCGTGCCTCTAGTAGATCTATAATTATTAAAAGGTGTTACAGTTATGGGCATTTTGTCAGATGGCCCTCTTGACACTTTACCTTCTATGCAGCAATAGAAAAGCAGTAGCATTTATACATAGTAATAATTATATATATCCAAATTAAAGTCTAATACAGCAAACATATCGAATAGGTAGATCCATTTGTGTACATGTGTCTATTATAGCTTTCTTATCTTCCTTGATAATCAGTGCCAAAAATTGGTTTAGTAAAAAAGACAACTTGTTTTAGCCATTTTAAACAGGCACATTTGACTAGACTACAAACACATCAGGGCATGAAGCCATCTGTCTATAATATTCTAAGTCCAAATAGATTTTTAAGAGCTATTTGGTGGGAGAAGAAAGGGTAGGTGGTAAAGGCCACATGTGTGGAGCAAATTTAGGACTAAGTATCAGGAATGCAGCAAGTGGAAGCTTCCAAAATTGCCTCTAACAGCCATTCCCCTCCTGTATCATACCCAGGCCAAATCTATTAAATTGGAAAATTTATCTAACTGACAAATGCTCTAGAACTTCTAACTTCATGGGACAGAATCCATTTTCTAACAGTAAATAGATCTATGTGGGTAAGAATAAACTCATTTTTTTATAACTTACCGAAATAAAAGTATTTTGGACTCCCAGTAACAAAAATAAAACTATATTAAAAGATGTACATTTTAAAAACAGACTATTGATTTGGTCTGACATATTGAGATTTTCAAAGATATATTTTACAGATGCTAGTTGAGTGAAGATCAATGAATATTCAATGTGTTCATCTCAGAAACAGACTGTGAAATAAACATGGATTACCTATCAAAACAACATATGTTTTGTGTCAAATTGGGTTATTTGATGTGGAGGTGTCTATTGTAGCTTTCAGTTTATATGTATACTAGAAGCTGGGTGCACCAAATTTGTGCACTGGGGGTTGGGGGTTCCTCAGCCCAGCCTGCCTCCTCTTATAGTACGGGAGCCATCAAGGGATGTCCTACTGACGGCCGTGTGTGTGTGTGTGTGTGTGTGTGTGTGTGTGTGTGTGTGTGTCCGTCTGCTGGGGGCCTGCCCCCAGCCACACCATGGAGGCTCTGAGCAGGCACCCTGTGTGTGTGAGTGTGTGTGTGTGTCCACTGGGAGCCTGCCCCCAGCCGTGCTGCAGAGGCTCAGAGCAGCTACCCTCTGTGTTGATCTCTCAGGCTCTGGTCTGCACCTGCGTGTTGTCTGCACCTACACGCCCGGCCCCTCCTCCTGAGCTGGTTGTGACCATTACAGAGTCCCAACCTCATTTGCATATTACTTCTTTATATATATATATATAGATTCCATAGATATGCTAAGAATATAACGTATGAAAGGAAAATGCTATAGATAACGACCACATGGTTTTGGACAACTGCAATTAAAGGTTTGTAATACAGCTAACCTCTGTTACTTAGGCAGTATAATATAATGGAATAAAATAAATGTAATAGCAATTTTCTCATATACTCTGCACTGCATTTTTAAGGAGGAAAAAATAAATGAAAAGTGTAAAATTGAATCTACCTATTTTTTTTCTCATTGAAGGAGTTTCTGCCATATGGACTATGTTCAGTATACACACGGGTTGGCCATTTCTATTTCTTGATCTAGCTCACTAGGTTATACCAAGCAAATATGTATATTGGGGAGTCTTGTCCAAGCTTTAGATATTAATACACTGAATTGATTCAGTGTTTTTGATCTGTGGGTGGTTACTGGACCACAGGCCTTTCTTCTTGGCTTACTTCTACTAAACATCTTCTTTTACAAAAATTTTTGCTCCTGGCTTGTGTGGGTCAGTGGTTGAGCATCGACCTATGAACCAGGAGGTCATGGTTCAACTTCTGATCTGGACACATGCCAGGGTTGCAGGCTCAATCCCCAGTGAGGGGCATGCAGGAGGCAGCCGATCAATGATTCTCTCTCATCATTGATATTTCTATCTCTTTCTTCCTCCCCCTTCCTCTCTGAAATCAATAAAGATTAAAAAAATGCTGAGTGAATTTTGTTGAATTAATTTAAATGTACCTAAGTAAATAAAATATATTGGGGACATGCACTTGGAATTTTCAGAACCCTAAAATACCTTAATAATAGAGTAAATCTAGATTTAAAAAATCAAAGGAAACGATATACTTTATTTGCAAATAAATCATGCATTTTATTTTCATGGAATACATTAATAAACTTCCTCAATTTCATTACTTATATATGAAATAAAGGAGTATTTCCATAAGCCTTAATAGAAGAAAACAGTAATTTAACTTAGAAATTGAGTTGGCTGTAAATTTATTAGGATTATCATTGTATGGCAAATAGTGGTTAAATTTCTCATCTCTACATTAAGGACAGATAGGCAGTAGAGCATCTCTTTTTGCTGAACATATCATGTCTAAACTAGAGTAAAACTCTACAAGAATTCAAATGGTAATAAAATGTCATTAGGACTCTATTCATCCGCCTATC
This sequence comes from Myotis brandtii, assembly GCF_000412655.1. Classification (NCBI taxonomy): domain Eukaryota; kingdom Metazoa; phylum Chordata; class Mammalia; order Chiroptera; family Vespertilionidae; genus Myotis; species Myotis brandtii. The sequence continues at coordinate 708,144 of NW_005366834.1, read as the reverse complement.
TTATTCACAAGGGACCAAACTAATGATCTTATCTTTGGGGAATATTGGAAAAGACATAAGGATGAGGAAGCAAAGCCAGGAAATTTGCTCTTCTTGGGAACCTCATCTTGAATGTATGTAAGATATTGGGTTGGTCCCACAGTCCCTGGAGGTATATTTTTAAAACAGAAGACTGTACTGATTTTGTTGTGTGATTTTGTGCAACCTCTCTGAATCCATGAAATTGGCCCCAAATAATTGTAAGTTTCCTGGGTTCATTCCTGGAAGATTCACCTAGTGACATGAAGCAGCAATATTTGGGTTACCCACAGCAACCTCCCAAATCCCCAACTTGCCTGAGTTCTTTCTAATTGTGTATTTACTCTCAGGAGTAAGTATTTAAAATTTTTAAAGAATCAATTTTTTTTTTATTTCACTTATTTAAATGGGCCCTGATACATTAAGAAGAAAGTTGAGAGGTAAGAGGCTGTTTAGATTTACACGTTATATTTGATCCTAAGGAATACTACGCAAAATTTATATAAATAATCTCTTTTGAAATAAACCTTTTGATAATGAAATTTTATTAAAATATCCTTGGATGTAATGACTTGAATACCTTATCATTTTAGTTAATCAGTAAGAGACTAGTTGATTATTTCTCCAAATATTGTAGTAAAAAGGTCTTAAACATTGGAGATAAGTGATTAAGATATAAATGTGGGATTAACCTTTCTTGAACACAGTAGAAAGAAAAGTTCTTGAGAATGTGAGTTAAATAGACTTGAATTAAAACCCAATTCAATCATTTGCAGGCTAAGTGAATCTAGGAAAGCTACTTAAACTCTTGGGAATTAACTTTCTTTATCTATAAAATGGGAATAATAAGACAAAATTGCAGAGTGATGACTAGAATCACATGAGAACATGATTATAAAATGACAATCACAGGGCTATAAAAACTCAGTCATAGTAGAGAAATGTGGCAAATAACCACAAAAGACACATGTTAAAAACTGAAATCTGTGCAACTAAAATATAAAATAAAATCTACATATGCATAAGGAGATATGAACTTTGGGCATTACATTTATGAATCTATCACCTAGCTATCATCTATTTATCTTTTTTAGTATTTAGTATTTAGTATTTTGTTGTGTATACATCTCTTGTAGCCCTTTATATTTTGGACTTATCTCAATGCCTTCAACTACAGCGTGAACTCTTGAGGTTGGAACTATTAGGCACTTAATATCTATCTTGCATTGCTTACTCTACTTTAAGGTAATAAAACATCAATAAATATGTGTTGATTTACATTGGGAATAACCTGTGCTTTTATCTTTAAGGATGTATAGATATAGAATGAACAAAATCATACCCTTTTATTTCTGTTGCTTAATATGATTTTTGAATATAATTGTGCATCATCTGTTTTATGTTTTGTGTAGAAAAAAAATCACTTGTTAAAAATCTAAGCAAGCGTGCATTTTTGTTCCATCTGTTTTTAGTAAGAAAAATACAGTAAATAGGGCTCTGTTGGCAGGGAAAATTAGTTTTCCTATTAATTCATATTTTTAAAGATATTTTCATCTCAGCTGAGAGTATATTAAACAGATAATGCTCATAGTTGGTCAGTTACATTTTTATTAATATGAGTTTACTTATGTGCTACTATAACCCAATTTATGGCTATTGTGGATCACACACAAAATTCTAGAATAAGCAATTTTAAACAATTTACCTTAGTTCAATTTAACAATATTTTCCAAGTATCTATTCTGTCCATGGCACAGGGTCAGATTCTGGGGATAAAAATATAAATAAGCAATAGTCACTGACCTCGAGAACAGATTACAGAACACACTAATGTAAACAGATATTTGTTATCTAGGAAATGAAGGTTGCTGTGGAGGCACATGCAATGTTATAAAGTACTGTAAGAACACAGCCAGGGGAACATTTAACTCTGTTTTATCAAAAGGGTCAGGAGATCAATAATCCCTTAGGAAAAATAATTGATGTAGAATAGAGAAGAATGTTAGTACAAGCTTTGAACTGAAATTATGTGCCTAAAGACATTATCAGAAATCTAACAAAGAAGATAATTTCTCTAAATTTCAAGTAGCAATAAATCCTAAAGAGCAGGTAGTTGCCAAAAGATGTTGTAGATACTCTTCTCTGAGTTGGCAAACTTTCTCTCAATATATTTCTGCCTTGAACCATGCCCGATTTAAAAAAAAAAAGGGGGTGGGGTCTAAATTTTGCCCAGAGAGTCATTCTCTCTTGATTTTCCTACTATATTGTTTATCAGTTCCCTATAATGTGGTACTTCAGGGGATTGTACTTCTGCTATGTATGATTTCTAGGAATCAGAAATCTTATACCAGGTCATTAAATAAGCCCAAATAATATCCAGGATGGATCAAATCCAAGAGTATTTTTTTTTTCCTTTTTTAATTCTAAATTCTAGAATGAGCCATATACCAGAAAACTTTTCTTCCCTTTCTATAAAATTAATTCATTTGTATATTTAACCACATTTGTTATACTGAGGTGTTGGGGATTTTTAAATAATAATAGTAATGATAACAGTAATAATAATTACCCATTGCCCCATTCTTTTTTGCTGACAGAAGGACACATTTATTCTGGTAGCCACTGCTCATAAAAAGTGACCATAGCTTCAGTTTTAGGGAAAGTCATGAAACATTTTAAACCAATCAAAATGTTACCCTTACTAGCAACTGACTTTTCCATAAGTATATATTGTGTGTTGATTTAATGTGACTTGGGTAGAGTTATTCAGTCCACTTGCTTATGACAAAGAAAATAAGTTGCTTTGATGTAAATATGAAATGAGTTGTGTCAGGATGTCATCATTCCCCATCTGTTGTCATCAATGAGTAGTCAGCAATCTGGTTGCTGAGGGGCCCCACTGGGGTGAAGAAGCAATTAGGTCCAGGGGACAATGGGACTCTAAATACTGATAATTTGTGAAGACCTTCTGAGAGTTTCATTTTGGGCGAGGCTACTATTGGCTAAACTAAAAACTCTCTGAAGGCCCTCGGGGCACTTCCTTTTGTCACCTGGACAGTGGTGGGTGATAAACTCTGCAGTGGCCCCAGGGAAGAGATCAGTTGGTGTCAACTCTGTTGTCCTAGTTCCTGAGCAACTTGCTCTGGAAACAGGGGGCTTTTATTTTTGTGCTGGCAGCTGGGAATCAGGTCTTTGTTGGTCACTGACTCTCCAGTGTGCTTCCTTGAATAAAAAGGCACACACATTATATGTGGATGTGATTCCTTTGAGCTCTCCTTGCCTGGGACAACATTGTGATTAATCTGTCATTTGTGTGGAATATGTTATTTCTTTTCTTGGCTTATTAGGGGATTACTACCCTGTAAGCTATTGGCTTGTGAAATTATTATAATACCCACAGAAAACCTGTGCTAAATAATTTGCTGGGTAGGAGAGAATCAGTCTCTAAATAACCTTTGCTGCCTCCCCAATACAAACACACACAGAAAAATAAAACAGTATATTACCCAAATCTTCATGTGTTAAGAAATCAGATGCACTATGTGGATGAGGCCTCTGGGAAACATTTCTTTCCTCTATGCATTCTTTCTATACCTAAGATTATACTATGCCTTTAAGGATATCAGTCTAACATAACAGCAAAGCAGAAAGATGGAAATAAATTTCAAATCATAAGGATATCAATGAGTGACTGATATGAAAATATTTTACATGATTCATTTATCATATGTACATATTTTTAGCTAAGTTCTGACCAACTCACCTCCTTAAAATAGCAAAATGACCTATTATTTACAACCAAAATGCAGTCACTGACCTGCTTCCTCTATAACCTGTACAACATTAGTTAAGAATTAAGGGGGCAATGAGTTAAGGGATAAGCTAGCTTGATTGAGCTAACTCAACAATAACAACTAGGAATTTACTCTCTTAGGTGTAGGATTATCTGTTTAAAGTGCATGGATTTGCATAAAGGATTTATGAACTGTATTTTGCTAATTAATAGAAGGATTTATGAACTGTATTTTGCTAATTAATAGAAGTTGCCTGCTAAGCATTTAAGTAATTTGTGCTTTTTTGAATTGATTTATAGCAAATCAAATAAGTGAGAACTTACTCCATAATTATTTATCAATTGAAAGTAAGAGAGAAAATAAAATAATATTTAATTCTTCTTTTCTAGTTCCCATGCCCTTTTAGCTCTGTCTTTTGATGTGATCCATGTTTCCTTGGACTGCAAAGGAGCTGATAAGATATTCTAATTTTATGTAATCAAAATAAAGTGTGAGAGGATTAAAAACTCTTTAGTTGAAATTGATGTTTCATTCCCTTGACTCATGTTAAGCAAAGTTTAATCTAATGCTATTTCAATAGATAAATAACCATGAATTTTCAATTATATTATGTATTTCATATAACAAATATTTACTGTAGACCTATTTCTGTTCCAGGCATTTTTCTAGGTACTTAAGAAGTAAACACAGTATAAAAAAAAAGTATTTCTAACCTTATCAGACTTAAATTGTACATGAGGAAATGGAGAAACAAGTAAATATATTGTCAGATATTATGCAGGAAAACACAGCAGGTGCATGTGTATGTATGTGTATGTCTAGTATTGGGAGATAGTATTTTATATATGATAGAGATCTTACAATTAAGGTAATATTGAATACAATGGATAAGTTTTATAAATATTCATTTAAAACATATTCCAAGAAGATTCAAGGAAATGCTAAGGCCCTGAAATATTACTTATTTGACATAAACCAAGGAGGCCACTATTGTTGGAAAAGAGTGATATGTCAAAAGAGGAGGGAATCAGCATCTAGTATTATGGGACATTGCAGCTCATATGATGATTAAAGAGATAAATAGAAAGTGGGGTAGGATATTGTGAAACTGTCAGTCAGATAAGACATTCAAGGTTGTTGGGTTTTACTCAAAGTTAGAAGGGATTCATTGGAAATTCTTGAAAAGGATTATAGGATGTTAAGTAATATCTTTGGCCTCTATTATACATCAGTAGCTTCCCCTCAATGTATTTATTATCTATCTATCTATCTATCTATCTATCTATCTACCTATCATTTGGTTAATGCTCACCTGAGGATATTTTTCTATTGATTTTTAACGAGAATAGAAGTCAGGGGGAGAGACAGTGAGAAAAACATTGATGTGAGAGAGACACATTGATTGGTTGCCTCCCACATGGGCCCTGATCTGGGCTGGGTATTGAGCCTGCAACTGAGGTACAGGCCCATGACCCTTTAGACCAGCAGTCACCAACCGGTGGTCTGCGAACCACTGGTGGTCCGTGAGATCTGAAAGGTTGGTGACCACTGTTTCAAGGAAACCTTTGGAGCAGTGGTCACCAACCGGTGGTCTGCGGACCATCGGTGGTCCGTGAGGTCCGAAAGGTTGGCAACCACTACTTTAGACCATGGGCCAACTCTCTATCCACTGAGCCAAATTGACTAGAGCTTCCCCCAATTCTGACTTCAAAGCCATATCCAGACTTTGCCAAATATTTCTCAAGGAGACAAAATTACCACTAGTAACTAACCACTGTTTTGAATGAACCATATTGAGTACTTTCAGAAAAGAACCCTGGGATGGGGATGGGGTTGGAGAGGGAAGAGAACACCAAGGCAATTCTGAAACAGCTTTTGCTAAGAATCCAAAAGCACTCTATGGAGCTGTGAGTATTGGTGAGGAGTGTCTGGATTCTGGGTATATCTATATATATAAAAGCCTAAGCGACCGTTATGACCGAACGACTGGAACGACCGGTCGACCAGTCACTATGACGCACACTGACCACGAGGGGGCAGACGCTCAATGCAGGAGCTACCTCCTGATGGTCAGTGCACTCTCACAGTCAACCTCCCACGGCCGGCTGGCGGCGTCAGTGGCGCCCGTTCCTTCCGCGCCCAGCCCGACAACCATTGCCTCTCTCCTGGCCCTGCTGGGGCCTTCAGGGCCCTGGGCTGGGATGGGGAACTGGCAGTGGCTGGCAGATGTGGCCCCTTTCCCAGAGGGACCGAGGACTGGCTCCCTCTTTGTGGCTGGTAGCCAACCTCCCACGCCCCATCCCTCCCCCCCAGCTGGCAGGCCCCAATCTGCAGTCCTGATCAGCCCTAATCACCAGCCAGGCCTAGGGACCCCGCCCATGCACAAATTCGTGCACCGAGCCTCTAGTTTTAACATAAGAGCCTATAGGAATTGCTAACATGGAATAAAAGGAAAGAGAAGATTATTATATGTTTTTGCCTCAGTACTTATAAAATTGGGGTTGCTATTTACTAAGCTAAGACAGGCACAACACAAGCAGTTTGGGAGTTGACAAAGTATAAATTGGGACTTCAGTTTTGGACTGAATGTGTTTGATGTATTTATTAGACTCCAGGTAGAGATATCCAATGTGGATCAGAGTATATGAGTCTCTAGTTCAGGAGGAAAATTCTTGATTGGAGTTACACATTTGGGAGCCATCAGTATACATATCAAAACTTATAACTGGGTAAGATAAATCATCATCTGAGCATGACTAATACTGAACCTAGCTGTCTTTAAATATTAGGAAGTTAAGGAGATAAATAGAAAGTGGGGTAGGATACTGTGAAACTGTCAGTCAGGTAAGAGTTAACCAGTTGCAGGTAAACATGTGAAGAAGCTGCTAAAATTTAGTTAATAGGAGTATGATTAATTGAATGAATGCTTGGATATACATGAGGAAATACTTCCTCTCTACTTTTTGTAAGGCAGATAATACCTAGATAACTGTGCTTTTCACTTCCTTAACAAATGTGTTTAATATGTTTGTTAAGGATTTTATCATAGTTGCTTGTAGGATTTGGCTGATCATTGGGTACGTATGTGGGTCGGGGGAGGTCTATGTTTCCTTCACTCATTATGATTCTATGCTTTGTACTTTTACTTAAATACCCTGATGCTGCTTTATTTCTAGATCTCATAGTGACATAGATTTCAGAAAGCATAAATTAATGAAATAAAACCTAGGACATACAAAACAATCTTTTATTGGCTCTGTAGTTGATATATCCAAACTTTCAGAGTATTGCAGTAAATCCCTTATTTGCTTGAAGGGTCCTAGGCTGATCTGGCAGTTTACATACAAAATCAAAGGGCAGCAAATTAAATACACTCAGGAAATTTTTAAAAATCATTTTAGATAAATATTCTTTTCTCATAATGAAACCATTTTAAATAACAAGCCATGTATATTCTATTGTAAAGAATTATACATAGCAATTGGACAGAATTAATTCCAATGAGACTCATGACTTTTCCCCCCCGATGATATTAGTATAAATTGACACAATTTTGTCAACTGTTGAATATTTTTTAATCAAAACACTCAAATCATCAGTTTATTAAGTCTATTTAAGGCTTTAGTTGTAGCTATTTTCTTTAATCACCGACAATAAAAATGCTGCCACAAATAAATATGCCACTGAAGAGTATCTCCTTATAGATCTGCATGACAACTGTCAGACAGCTGCACCTTCCCTTCAAGCTAAACAATTGGTTTAAATTATAATCAAAATATTCTGGAACATTTTCCATAAATAATCTTTTCAATTAATAATGTTATCAAAGGGATGCTTTTGAATGTACCATTCTGTGAAATGATTTTAATTTCTTGACATTTTACACAAATGCATCTAAAACTTGCTAGCACATAAAAAATTATGGTTTTCAAAACCACTATTACATTGGAATGGGCTGCCTGGCCAGCGTGGCTCAGTGGTTGAGCATTGATTTATGAACTAGGAGGTCAATATGCTCAAGTTGCGGGCTCAATACCTGGTGTGGGGTGTGCAGGAGGCAGCTGATCAATGATTCTCTCTCATCATTGATGTTTCTATCTCTCTCTCCCTCTCCCTCTCTGAATCATTAAAATAAAATAAAAAACAAAAAACAAACAAAAAACACAACAAATTGGAATAGGCTAAATTTTTCAAATAGGAAAATTTGTTTTTTAAAAAAACATTAATTTATAAGAAAGTGTTTTGTTTTGTTTTCTGAGAACTACTGAGAGATAAATGGAGTCAGTATTAAATATTTTAAGTTTACATGAGCAAACATTGATTCAAATTGGGCAGCACCAAAACAGAAGTGGTTAGGAGGGCCCCAGAGACAGCAGTTTGGGAAAAGCCTTCAATAGAGAAAGAGTAGAAGCAAAACAAAGAAATTACTGATTGGTTATACCTTAAAGCCTAGTTGGGTGGTTGGATTTGTTGGCTTTAGGTTTCAATTTGGTAGCTTTAAGTCACTTAGGAGCTTAGATTTTGGTTTGCTTACATAGGCTGCTACAGCATTAGACCACCTCCGTCTAATAGCCTCCTAGTTTAATTAATTTAACACTACCCTCAAAACTCCAAAAGCATAAATAAATAAAAAAAAACACAAGAGAACAATCAAAATTATATGGAAAGAGTGATGCCAAGTTTGAGTAAGAATATGTAACCTAACAAAGGTTACATATAAATAAACCTGAGTTTATTTTATGCTCTCATATCTGCATAATAAACTAGAAATTATGAACATTTTAACTTTATTTATACATTAACCAATATATACCAGAAAATGTCTATATTTTTGTTTTATACAAATATTTTATGTTGTTTTTCACATATGACTAATCACAATGTGATTTTGTGATACAAAAAAATGGTAATCATGTTTATAAAGGAGTTTGTATTCTCTTGGGCCTTGTATTATTCCTCCTTACTTGAGAAGTTTCTAACATGTACACATGTTACTGTGCTGATCCCTGGAATCAGCATAGAAAATACTTCAAATGGATTTCCATTTGCTACTGAATGTCATGTTGTTAACCATTGAGTAGTATATAGAGATGGCTTTATAATATAATATAGAATAATTATACATTGTGAGCTCATGTGTGAAGGCACACCCTTGTGTTTCTCTTTATAGCAGTAAACTTAAATAAAAAGCAGTGGATGTGTTAGGTATACAAAATAGGGATTTGACATTTATATTCCTTACAATGTTGTCACCATACTAGGTCTAGTAATCATATGTCACCATGCCAACATCACAATATTAATGACTATTTCCCCTTCATCTTTTATACCCATCCCAGAGCACCCCTCCTCACTACCAACCGTCATTTTGATCCCTATTTGTGACTCTGTTTTTTGTTTTGTTTTTTTTGCTTTGTTTGCTCATTGGTATAGTATATCAACTATACTTAAGTGAAAAAATCAAATATTCACATGTAAGTGAATGAATAAATAAATCTGAACAAAATATAAATAAAATGAAATGAAAAGTGGCTTGTTATGAAAATAAAAAAGGAATGGATGTCAATCAGATCTTACTCTGTCCACCTTCCATCACTTACAGTGTTTAATGACTTTGTTGGGTTGCGTATTCTAATCTCTAATAAAGGTTACAATAGAATGAAGTAAACTGGGTAGAATTTGTGTACCTTCAAGTTTTCTATCATATTTGTCCATGTTTGGCTCTGAGATGAAAGCTTATTTCCAAAATATAGCATATTTGTGGCAGACTCAGTTAGTAAAACATAAAAATGCCTTTGGCCTCCCTATACTTTTCTTTCTCATTTAAAACATGTCACTGGGATTTGTAGTTCTTTGTCTTCAATAGTTTGCATATACTCAAATTAAATGAACATGTGTTTTCATTAATGTACAATTCAGTGGAGGGACACTGCAAACTGTGGTAGAGCGGTTGAAGGGGAATAGAGGATTTGGGGTAAGTTACTACAAGGAGGGAAGTCTTGGAAAAAGACCAAGAAGTGGGGTTTCCACCAACTGTGATGATAAAACTCTAATTCCTGGCCATGCCCTAGAAACGTCATAAAACCAACCTAAAGGAGAACTTCTGGTTACATGGCAAAAAGTTCAGTCCTTTTTATGAAATTGAAAGAGAACAGAAATATACAAGGTTCCCTACAAACCCTTCCCACAATGACGTGCTGTAAAGTAAGATGGAGGAACCTTTCATGGTATAATAGACTCAGAGATAGAAATTCTCAACAGCTCAATGTTAGGAATTTAATATTGTATTTATTTTGACAGATAGGAAGATGGAAGAAAAGGCAGAGAGTGATAGAAGACAAATTTCAGCGTATCTTGCACAATGCAATCCTGAAACTATATTGACACCTACAACATGTTATTTAGCTTTTTAGCAACCCCGAATGCTATGCACTGACCCTAGTGTTTAATTTTGTTCTTTTTAATAACTGTTCAGTTAACTTTTTTCCACAACTGTGAACATGTATTTTAATATTATGAAATAGGTCATGTGACATTTTTCCTGTCCCTCAAAAAGGATGCTTAAAGCTTGAGCCAGAAAGCCAAATGTCCATGGGTTATCCTATTTGTAAGGGTAAAACTGAGAGCGGATTAAATTATTCCCCTCTGCAAATTCTTTGGTCTCTGCTCACTCTTTTGCTTGCTTAGTATACTTTTTTCCCCTTTACAAATACCCATAAATTATTATGTCCTCACACTCACTGCAGGACAAACAGGGTCATTTATATCTGGAGAGCATAGCTGGGCCCTGTGAAATGGAGGAGGCAGAGGGAGAGTTGTAAATTGTCCATCTGTAAAAGTTGCTAATTGTATGAGTTTCATGAGCTGGCAATTAACACTACAGTTTCCTCCCTGATTTTTACTTTGCCCTTTTAAATCAAGCATTTCATCAATGTTAAGAAAGTAAGCCCCGTGGTGTGGCTCAGAGGTTGAGCTTGGAACTATGAACCAGGAGGTCATCATTCCATTTATGCTCAGGTTATGGGCTCAATCCCCGGTAGGGGCTGTATAGGAGGCAGCCCATCAATGATCCTCATCATTGATGTTTCTATTTTTCTCTTCCTCTCCCTTCCTCTCTCTCTGAAATCAATAAAAAACATATTTTTTAAAAAGAGTAAAAATATTAAGAAAGTAAAACAGTCACAATTTAATTTTGTGAATGTTGCAACAAATATAGGCTTTTAAATAAAATGTGTTCTCATTACATTGTCTTTGAAAATCCAGGTAGTTTATATTTGGTTACTTGTTAAAATTGTGAAGGATTAAAAAAACACAGTATCTATTTATCTGAATAACTAAGCACATATATATTACCTCATTAATAACATGTATATTCACACTCAATTCTGAATTTCACTTTCTTTGTATGGCTTTGGTCATTGGTAGTAGTAAATATATCTTTATTTTGAAGTAATTGTCCTTTTGACCCAAATTGACAATATGAGTACAAATTAAAAATTAATTAGTTAGCAAGCATTAAATGTTACTTCTTTGCTTTTTGTTGTTGTTTTTTTTCTACTTTGGCCTTCAAAAGCTTGAAAAGGCGATACAGAGAAGGAGATCCTGTTCCTGCCAAAATGAGCAAGTTTCATTGCTTGCCAGCAGAAATTTCTTCTGTTTTTCAAGATTTTTTTTTTCAACGTGAGAAATCTTTTTTGAAAGAAGTTCCATTCTCATTTGCAGATCACAAAACTATTTTCGTTTCTTGTCCATTCTCACATTTGGATAAAACAGTTTTGTTTTTGAATGCATACATAAGCCACCTGGCTTGCTTTTCATCCTCAGCCTAATGGGTGGATGGAATGAGAGCGCCAGCAGCTTGAAGCAAATCTAGAAAGGGCTGTTCTGACAATTTCTAACTCCTGAAAATAGCACACTGCCTTTCTAATAGTGTATTCAATTTATTTAAATTGTTGTGCCAAGGGAAAATGATTTTTCCTTCTGTTGCTTTTTCCATTACTTTCAGCATCTTTTGCCGTTTGACTTGATGCACTAACTCTGGGATCCCTGTTACCTTCCTAAATACAACGTTGAAAATAGGCAAATTCCCCAAGGATGAGGGCTTTTAAGTTTTTCACAGATCAAAATCAATTGCATATCCAATTAATTATTAAAAGACACATACACAGAGTTACACAGAGATTTTCACAACTGATAACAAGTTTTCAGTTGCAGTTCATCTGCAGGTGTAAATATTGCACATAGGATTAGAACCCAAGCAAAATCCACAGCAGTGCTCACTGACAGACTTATTCGTAGAGAGGAAAAAAAAATAAAGATGTGGCATCAATTTTCTACACTTTGAGGTAAAAATGCTAATGTTTTTCTCTTAAAGATTTTTTTTTGTATTTGTGGGCTTTTTGTTTATTTATTGGCATCTCACCTTGTTTCAAGAAAGGATTTAAAGTGACCTAAATGCATACAGTACAAAAGGAGATGTTCCAAAAAGGATTGGGGAAATAGGCACGAAGATAAAACAACAGTGAGGAAGACAATGGCGGTAGAACACAAAGTACATGCTCTGGTCATAACTGTTTGCCAACCTATGGCTGAGACAGGGCTGAAAGTTAAACTAATCTCAAAGTCAATGCAAAGAAGATGGCGTAGGCAGTTAAATAACTCATGATGATAATAAAATCAAAATAGTTATGTAGGACAAAGAAAAGTATACCACTAAAAGTAACTTTTAGTTAGAATTCAGCAAAATCAGTCCTTAGGGAGCCAGAAATATGAAGTCCCCAGATTCTTTTCTTCTGTTGCCCAGAATCCCTGCTTAATTGCACTAGTTAAATGGTTTCATTGTAGCTTTCAACAGGAGCCAGTTAAATATGGAGGGAGCCATGATAACCGCAACAAATGCAATGCTGCACACCATGACGCTGACTCAGGGATGTTTGATATACACCCCTTCAGTTAGTTTTGATTTACAAAAGTGAGAGGGAACGTAGGATCTCCCAATGGAGACTACTATCTGATCCATCAAAACAGTTTCCACCACCCTTGATTCTCCATGAATATTGAAGTAAAGCCTTTTATTAACATCAGAATCTGGAGGTTTCTGTTCAACTCGAGCTCTATAACTCATTGTATCTTTCTTACCACAAAACCGAAGCCTGAGGGAATGTTAAAAAATCCCCAATCTTATAGTCTTCTTAGCAGAAATATCCACACATTTATACAAGTATAACAAGGAACCACTTTTAACCTGGGTTAGAGTAACCCCCCACAGCTTGCAGTTTATACAGAATAACCACAAGGTGATATATCGGCATCTAAACTGCAGGAAAGGGATCCAGTACATTCATGAGTATTAGGATTTAAGTCTCTAGGCGTGGTCAATTCAGCCATGAATTTCTTCAAAGTTAAGAACAAAATGGTTCTCCAAAGAGATTCTATGTCAGAGATAATAACATGCTGCGGTTTGTAGTTCTCAAGCTGGGACTCATATTAGAATCATATTAAAGTGTCTGGTCCCTTCTCCCAGAGATTTGGATTTAATAACCCTGAGGTAGGGTGCAGTGAGCTGGGCATTTTTAAAAAGCAACTGAGGTCATTTTAATAAGCAGAGATTCACCATATTAAACCAATCAGTTCCAGCTTACCAGGAAATTAAAACAAGTCTAGTGAGAAAGCTCCAGGCTCATAAACTGAAAAGATCAATTCGTTTTCTTAAAGTTTTCAGAGTTATAGCCAACAACCCAGTTCTTCTAGCATTAATTTTTTTTTCCTGAAAATGTTGATGCAGGAAGGATCTAACTATGAAAATGGAACAGAACATTTCTGACACCCAACAAAAGTAAAATTACAACCTATTAGAGGAACCAAGACTTGCGGGTCCTAATTTATGGAAATAAAAAAACAACAACAAAAAAACAAAGTTCAGTAGACAAACCTTTCACATTTGAAAGAGTTTCTACTATAAAAACACACAACCAGCTGATTATAAATATATAGACATTTTTAGAGAACTAAAATATATATTGAATTATAATGAAGAAAACAATGTGTCTTCCCTCCTTCTGCCACTAATTTTATTTTAGTATTTCCATTTCTTAAACTTAGCATATATATATAGTATATGTGTGTGCATAATAGGGTATATACATAGCTCAGCATATACATACACATATATACACTCTTTAAAGTTGTCATTGCTTAAAATATAGTTTTACATTTTTCTTTCTCACATGTTATAATAAGACCATTTTCCTGTGTAATAAATATCATTTGAAAATAAACAAGCAAAAAAATACACCCATTAGATTTAGCCTGAACCCATCTGGCAGTCCCTCCTGCTTATCTGAGGATCTTTCACAGCAAGACAAATCCTCTCCGATCCAGGGAAAGAATGTCCACTCTGTTGCATGAAGTGAAGAAATATGCAGGAGTTGTGGCTTAGATCATGTACAGTGGATTGGAAGTTATTCATGAATTAGCCAAATTAAAGGGATTCTTAAAGCAAGAATTTCAACCACCAAACAAACAATTCACAAAGCCCCTCTACTTGGAAACAGTATCAGGCACCTCAGTGCAGACTCACGGGCTACTCTTCCATCAAAACGAGGCTGGGAAATGGCCTTTTCTGACATCAGAATGGGCAATAATGAGGAAGAGCCACACTATGCCTTGATGGGACCTAGAATCAAACATATCTTCCCTCCTATGAAGATAAAAATGCATACATTTAAAGATATCCTCCTTGTGCTAAAAATCCTAAGATATAGACGTACCATCAGTGACATTTAAAAAATAAATCCTATTCATCACACCATCTTCTACTTACCTGAGAGTAGGGGAAGGACAAGTAGAGATTGAAATAAATTACTCACCCCCCTCCCCAATTAGGTATGCTTCATCCTGAGCCAGGTCACTATCTCCTATGCTTGTGTGGTTTTGAGCACACGTGTGTGTACCTTTTGAGGATCTGCATCTTCTATCTTTCCCTCCCTCTCCTTTAGATAGGTTGCTTCCTTCTACTTGGCCACAAAACTGTTTTCCTTTGGCGAATATTCTCAGCCCTCTGGTGGTGCCCTGATTCTTAGGAGCACCATCACCATGCAGCGGGGAAAGGTCTAATGAAAAAGAGAGAGAGGAACCAGAAAAACAAATTAGTCATTAAGAAAATAGTAAGATATCAGACTAGATGCTACCTTATCAGCATAGAAGTAATTACATTAATAAAATGGCGAGGAAAAAATCTCCTTGGTCAAAAGACAGAGATTGACAGATGGATAAAAACATGATCCAACTATATGCTGCTTACAAGCAGCACAATAGGTTCCAAGGCATCAATATGTTAACAAAGGATAGCAGACGTGGCTAAGATACCCTTTTAAAAACTCTAATTTGAATCATTGTTTTCTAAAAACGATTTTTTCCATATGATTGCATAAGATTGAACAATGGTTATAATCATTACTCTAGTCAGTTGACATGTCATCTCCTTCATCAAAATCCCCCTGTCCCACCACTAATTTTTTACCCTTCAAGTGTTGTGACTCTATAATAATTTTAATTTTAATTATTAATAGCATTTCTTTTATAGCACATACAACATATTTATGATGCAAATAGTATATTTCCAAGAATTATTCTGTAGCTCCAGGAAATAATACACTTCTCATTTACTTTTATCTTCCTTGAATGACTGTTTGAATTGCACACAGTAGGTGCATTCGAACTGTATTTGTTAAATTAAATTTAAAATTTCTCTTTCATGATATGTGAGATCCTGCTGGATAGAAAACGAATGAACTAACATTCAAATAGACTGACACTAAAAATTAATAACTTGAATCTTTCAGTAAGCTTAATCTTTAGAAGTTTACATGAGTCATTTTTCTCTTTTGTTTCTAATTCTATTTGCCCATGCAGTTAGGCAATTTTACATTGTTAGTATGTGTCTTGTAGAAAACAGAAAGGTAACCATTGCAACAGATTTTGGCTGGTCAACTTGGGCCCCAGAAATTTTTCTGATCCATATTTGTCTTCTCCAAAAATTTTAATAGCTTCTTGGAGGTCTTGATTTCAATTGTAATTTTTCTTCTTTTGTATAATAGTTGTCTTACACCCATAGTTTATTACTTGAAATTTGGTATTTCCTTTTTGCTTAACTAATTGTTTTGTTTCTTTGCTATCTTATTTTTAACTGGAGAATATAATTTTTGAGTTGTGTGGAATGTAAACAAGAAATTAAAACAATGTCAGCCCTCTTAAGTTTGGAAGGCAGTTTGCTTCTCTCAGTTTTAAATCAGACCTTATGCATAAATGAAGGAATACACTTGTCTCAGTCCGCTTCTTTCAGCAGATACCTCCTGAGTAGTTATAACAGATTATGGTTTGCCATCAGATTTTCAAGGTAAGTTGAAAAGGAAAAATCAAGTTTTGATTATTACAATACTTAAAACCTCATTTTGAGATCTGCAACTAAATAGATGTTGACTTTTCATGTGTTTTAAATGAACCATATGTGGCCCGGCCATGGTTCGATATCTGGTTAGGTCACAGGCTTAATCAAGCCTTCACCCCTAGTCAAGGCTTGATCCCCAGTGTGGGGTGTGCAAGAGGCAGCCCATCAATGATTCTTTTTCATCATTGATATTTCTGTCTCCCTCTCCCTTACTCTCTGCAATCAATAAAAATATTTTAAAAATGAACCATATACATTGAGAACTATTAAAATAAAAATAATAATTGCCATAGAAATCAGCCTTTGATAAGTTCCTTCATTTAAGTAAGTTATTTTCTGCTTATCAAACTATGGATGTTTTTTAGACAGTTATCAATTAGATCAAGTATTTTCAAATCTTATCTTAGATAGGTACTCCAATCAAACATGAGAAACTTATTTCCCTCATCCTTACATATCTTGTATTTTTATCTATTTCACATCCCATTTGGTTTCTCATCTTGCCTCCTCCACTTATGGCAAGTTGACATTTTATAAAAATGTGTAGAAAATTTGCAAGTGCAAGGAAAGGTAAAATAAAATCTAATAAACAATCAAAGCCCAGCTGCACTTCCTGTCTAAACTGCTCTGCACTGCTCAGCAAGAAGCTTTTCATGTCATTCTGATGGAACCTTCTGTCACCCCATCAATTGTATTAATTTTTCCCCAGATCACAATCATGGATTATAGGGGAGTTTGTTGGAAGTCAGATACATGAAATAGGCTTGCTTATGGTTAGTTTATTTCCTTTTTTTTCATCTCTTCTACAATTCATGAAGTGCCTTTTGAATTGTGTAAAGCAGTTTTCCAACCAGTTGGATGTCAGCAAAATTTTAGCATTAATGAGTTCATTTCAACAAAAATTGGCTTATTACCATGAAGACTTCTAGTGTTATATGCTAGTGGTTTTATAGTCATTTCCTTTATTCGTTATAAAAATATTCTTTTACCTGCCACATGTGGAAATAATGAGAATGGTGAGACTCTCTTTTGGTAAGTAATTGCAAGTAATAATAAAAACATTACTTCAATAACTAAGCAAAATAAAAACTTTATGCAAAGAAAATACATATGATAGCTGAGAAGTTTTTATTAACCCTATTGTTTTTAAATTAAATATTATAGTGATGATTATATTAATGAAATGTCACATAATAGGGATTTATGAATAAAAAGAATTCTAGATAATTAGAAAAACAATGTTCTTTAGAAAATATTATATAAAAATGTTATGTGCTCAACATATTTCAAAATACTTAAAACATAGGCATCTGGACACAAATTCACATGTAAGAATAATTTACAGTAGCCACTGATCAATATTACAGTATTTAATTTGCTTGTTTATTTTTTAATGTAAATGATTATCATAATTTGTAAAAGAGGATATTAACTAGTAATATCCTTTATCTGGTTTATCTTCGCCTTAGTTGCTTTGCCCTTCTTGATATATCTATAAGTAATGTACCTTTTCAATTAATACATTTTTATGTGAAAATTGAAAGAAACAGCAACTCATAACCTTCTCCATGATTAATATTATTGTGTCTGTTGATTGAGAGAGTAGGCAGTAAAATGTTATGCACCAATGCAATTTTTATATAAAATTAGAGTTTAGATTCAGCAATTATAAATGTATTTAAGAGTCTAAAAATAGGCTGTTTATGAATTATGTTAGAATAGCCATGCAATGTTTATTTTTAAAATTTATTAGAGGAAAACCAATTCACAATGTTTTTTTTTTTTTTGCAATTTATCATTCTGTCAATAATATTTAAGAAAAATTGACTTTTAAATATATTTAACTCTGCTCTTTGATAGAAATATGTTTCAAACTAGAACTATCATTCTGTCAATAATATTTAAGAAAAATTGACTTTTCTTAAAATATATTTAACTCTGCTCTTTGATAGAAATATGTTTCAAACTAGATTAAACATAACAATTATTTTTAGAGTATTGTTATAAAACTACAAATATTAATCTTTTAAAGAGCATATTCTATGTTTAATAAGCATGAGCTTTACTCTTTCAGTTTTATAATTTTTATCTTGAATGTCAGGTCCTTTTAGTTTACTCTGTTGACCTATATTCTCAATTTTTGAAATTGTTTCTTTTAATATGCTCAAGGCTTAGAAAGTGACTAGTAAGGCTGTAACACTATCAGCATCCCAGATACTGCACAGTGTCACACTCCGTTCAACTGGATGCCGGTCACCAGGTGTGTGTGTGAGGAAACTGCTGGATGCTGGGAGAAAGAGGACCTAAGAATAAGATTTCACAGTGCCCCAGTCTGGCACAGGCCAAGAAATAGGGTCTGTTCCCTCCTGTGAAACTTGGAAAGCCCAGGATTCCTGGAAATATAGTTTATTGAAGGGTCTTATCTCTGGAGTGGTGAAAAATTAGTCCTATGGTGAACATCATCCTTGTCCCACCTAACAAACCTCTAAACAACTAAAAACAAACGTTTTTAGAAAAAGAAAACAAAACACTGTAACTCAGAACAAAGTTCAATAATATTAGTAGGAATACAAAACATCCAGCCAATTACAAGGTAAAATGAAAATACCTGGCTTCCAATTTTTAAAAAATTACCAGGTATTCTGTAAGCAGGCAAATATGAGTAATAATGAGGAGAAAAAAAATTAATCAAAATCACTCCAAAAAGGTTAAAATAATGGACAAAGGATAGTAAACAGTTACAGCTGTGTTCCATTTGTTTAAAAAGTTATACAGACACATGGAACATATAAATAAACCTAAATAAAATTTCTAGAGATAAAACTAGAAAATACATGATGAAGCATACTACTGGATGAGATGAGGACAGATTAAAAATATCAGAACAAATTATTAGTGAACTTGAAGATGTAGCAATAGGCACTATCCAAAATGAAATAGAAATAGAATATTTAAAAGGCCTCATTGAGCTGTGCAAAATTCAAAGTGGCATATTATATGTGTAATTGAAGTCACTGAAAAAAAGGAGAGGTGTGGAAGCCAGAAATAATGTTTGGAAAAAAAATGGCCAAAATGTTTCCAAATTTGATGGGAAATATAAACTAAAAAAGATCAAGGGATCTAATGCACAATTAATATGAAAATTACTCCAAGTCACATAATAATTAAATTACACATTGCCAGTAATAAAGAAAAATTTTAAATTTAGTTAGAGGGGAAAAATGACACTTGCTAGCGGATTTCTCTTCAGAAACATTTAAAAGACAGAAGAAGAACATTTTCAGAAGTGCTGAATCAAAAATATATATTTACCCAGAATGCTAAACTAATAAAGGTGAAGTAAGGGCCTTTTCAGATGCACAAAACAAATAATTCATCATTAGCATTATACATGTTAATAGAAATCTTTCAAGTAGAAGGAAAATGACACTAGAGGGAAATATGTTTTCATACAAAAGAATAAATAAATTTATAAATACATTGGTAATCATATAAGACAGGGGTCCTCAAACTACGGCCCGTGGGCCACATGCAAATACAAATATTGTATTTGTTCCCGTTTTGTTTTTTTACTTCAAAATAAGATATGTGCAGTGTGCATAGGAATTTGTTCATAGTTTTTTTTTAAACTATAGTCTGGCCCTCCAACAGTCTGAGGGACAGTGAACTGGCCCCCTGTTTAAAAAGTTTGAGGACCCCTGAATAAGACTTATAAATATACACTGAGTGGCCAGATTATTATGACCACCTGACGTTTGTATATACATATATACCCACGTTCAAAGGCTGTTAAATCGCGTTGTTTACCCATATCTTTAGAAAAAAAAATCACTTCTACTGTCGTGGTAAACAACCTGCTTCCCTATTTATAATGGTCTGGCCCTCTAGCAACTTCAGTGTGAAATTATAGCTAATTTGCCTACAAACGTCAGGTGGTCATAATAATCTGGCCACTCAGTGTATATGTCTTTAAAAATAACATTATACGTAAAGGATGGTATATAGGGCTAAGTTGATTTTATCCCAAGAATACAAGTTTGGAATAATATTCAAAAATATATTGATGCATTTCAGCATAGTGGCACATTAAAAAAGAAAAGCCATATAATCCTCTCAATAGACACAGAAAAAAACACTTGACAAGTTTGAATATCCATTCTTGATTAAAATACTTAGCAGACTAGAAATGGAAAGAAACTTTTTTTTACCTGATAAATGACATCTATGAAAAACCCATGCCTAACTTAGTATATTTTGATAAAAGACTGAATGTTTCTCTCTAAGATCTGCAACAACATAAGATGTCACCTCTAGTTAACATTGAGCTGCAGGCTTTAACCATTGCAATCAGGCAAGAAAAAGAACATACACAGATAGGAAAGTAAGAAGTACAAATATCTTTAGTTGTATAAGACCTGTTTGTCTGTATAGAATATGTAATGGAATTAAAAAGCCGGCAGAACTAATAAATGAGTTTAGCACAGTCTTTTGGGGATACAAGACTAAAATGAATTTTATAACTATCTAGTAGAAATTAATCAGAAAATGAAAATTAGAAGTAATACTAATTAAAATAATTTCAAAATACATGAAATACTTCAGGATAAATCTGACAAAGGTTGTGAAAAGTCCTGTACACTGAAAATAACAAAATACCATGAACAAAAACTGAAGATTACATGAATAAATGGGGAATTATACTGTGCTTATGGGCCAAAAGTCCAGTATCACTAAGATATCACTTATCCTCAAACTAATCTATGAATTCAAAATATATCATGCATTAACTTGTACTTTCAATGAATAACTCATTTTGATGGAAATGCATAACCTTATCAGGCATCCAAATAAGAACATTAAGGGAAGAAATAAGGATTTCAATATTGTGGAATATTTTATAACCAGTATAAAAGTTCCAATTATTATCATGCCAATTTTATAACACTATATGACACAATTTATTTGAGTCATAAATATCAGTTTTAAATGAATCCTGCATCCATAACTTAAACAATAAAAGTTGAGTTACTGTCCTCTGATAGACATCTAGTGAGTGTAAGTTATTTTGTAAGGGGGAAAAATGTATCACAGCATATTTCACTAAACACAAAATCTCCAACCATTTTAAAATATCTTTACTATGAAGTTCTGTTAACAAATTGCAGAATTGTTTTGTCAGGTATTATAAGAAACTATAACATTATGCTAAGCAAAATAAGTCAGTCAGAGAAAGATAAATATCACATGACCTCGCTCATTTGTGGAATATAATGAACAACATAATCTGATGAACAAAAACAGATCCAGAGACAGAGAAGCATCAATCAGACCATCAAACCTAAGAGGGAAGGTAGAGGAGGGCGGGGGTAAGGGAGAGAGATCAACCCAAGGATTTGTATGCATGCATATAAGCCTAACCAATGGACACAGACCCCAGGGGGGTGAGGGCATAAGTGGGGGGGGGGGTCAAGGAGGGGATAAGGACACATATGCAATACCTTAATAAAGAAAAAAAAACAAGTTATAATTTTATTATGTCGATAATTGTTTAGACCAGCCGTTCTCAACTGTGGGTCACAACCCCTTTGGCGGTCGAATGACCCTTTCACAAGGGTTGCCTAAGACTATCCTGCATATCAGATATTTACATTATGATTCATAACAGTAGCAAAATTATACTTATGAAGTAGCAACAAAAATAATTTTATGGTTGGGTCAAAACATGAGGAACTGTATTTAAAAGGCCAGAAGGTTGAGAACCACTGGTTTAGACGAATATTGGGATGTATTGCCACTTGTTATATAAGGTGACATCCATTTGATGGCCCGGGAGGAGATTAGCACCTAAACTTCAAAAACTTGTTTTATAATCTGTGAAATTTTTATACACGTTCTTCTATGTCTTCTATGCACATAGACTTCATTTCTTGTGGATAAATATCTCAGAGTAAAATGTCTTGGCTGCATGGTAGGTGGATATTTAAATCTATAAGAAACTGTCAGTATTCCAAAGGAGTTGGACTGGGCAATGCTTATGGGCAGATATCCGTCATAGATCACAGGGCGCTGTGCACCCAATGCACATGCGTGCCTCCTGTTATCTGGCTCTCCATCTGTACATGTGTCCCACAGTTCATCCTATTTACCTTTTATATTTGTAATTCCTAGATCTATTTCTAAAATTTATTACACCCCTTTCTTCATCTCTCATAGAGCTTCAGTAGTTTTAACAGTAGTTAATTTTTCATGGCAGCAGAGAGCTCTTTTGCAATGATCTTCAATTTTATTCATCGGGATGGTTTTAAAGGATTTTCACTTATACTGGTAGAAAATTTACCATAATTTTCATGAGAGAAGGCAGTTTCATTCC
>NW_005366834.1:668836-685218 GCF_000412655.1 Myotis brandtii | reverse complement strand
TAGAATTCACCAGTGTAGCCATCTGTGCCTGGGGTTTATTTTATGTGAAACTTTCTAATTATGAATTCATTTTTCTAAATGTGTATAGGCTATTCAAATTTCCTATTTCTTAGGTTAGTATTGTGTTAAAATTGCTCATTACAGGTTTTCATTATCCCTTGAGTGTCCGGAGCATTTGTAATACCCTCTTTGGTTCCTAGTATTAGTATTTTTAGGAGTGGGGTTATTTTCTTTTTTTAAAGCTTTTTCTTTAATGTTGTTTTGGCAGGAAGCCAAGGTATTTACGGATTACTTAAATCCCTCAGTGTTTCTTTTTTAACTTGTTAGTTTATATTTAAAGGAGCTGTGGTAGAGAGATATCTCCCAAGATATTCATAGCCTATTTACCAGAATTGGCAATATGTTATATTACATGGCAAGAGAAAGTTAAGGTTTAGATGGAATTAAGATTGCTAATCAGCTGACCTTAAAAGAAGAAGGTGAACCTGTATTATCAAGTGGACCCAATGTATTCACAAGGGTTGGTAAAGTGCAGAGGGAGGCAGAAAAGGGGGTCAGTGTCAGAGAAATGATGTGGGAAAGACATGAGATGTTCCGGGGAAGATATGCGATGCAAGAAAGACTCAACTGACCATTACTGGTTTTGAAAATGGAAAGGGACCAGGAGCCAAGAAATTCAGGCAGCCCCTAGAAGCTGGAAAAAGCAAGAAAATGGACTGTCCCCTAGAGCCCCTTGAGGAAGCCAGTCTTGCTGACATCTTGAATTTAGCCCAGTGTCAACCAAAATGAACTTCTGATCTCCAGGACTATAAGATAACACATTTGTGTTGTTTTAAGGTCCTAAGTTTGTGGTAATTTGTTACATTGACAATGGGGAGCTAATGCAGGTGTCTTCACTATAGTTTTGGGTTAGTAGTTTCACTACTGCTAAGGCATGGCAATTCTCGTGTCTCTTCTGAATACCCTGGAGGTTCGATAATGTGTGTCTACTTTCCTTGATTGTGAATTAAACATCTCCCATCCTTATGTATATTCTCAGGATTTTTTAGACATTTGCCTCCAAATAGTTGTTCTTACATTTCTTAGTGGGAATTTAGGAATCTGTTGCACTATCTATGCTTGTTTAACCTCACCTTATGAATGCACAGCTTACTACTTACCCAAATAATCAACTAGTCTCCTTGCATATTTCAGAGAATTTATTCTGTGTGGTTCCCTTCTCTCTGGTAGTCTGCCCCACAAATTTCAATTACTGTCTCTTGCAATTTTAATGTTTTATTCTCAACTCTACAAGATCCCAGTACTCTGCTTAGATACCTCCTTTCTAGCTCAAAATTCAGAAAATGACCCACAGAAAGAGTGGGGTGAAATTATGATATTTGCCTCAATATGTTTCTTTTCTCTCAGATGTCGCAGTTTTGAGTATCTAGTTGCCAAATGTCTGAAAACAGATTTGTTTTTGTTTTCTTCAGATGTCTTATGCAATTTTCTAACGTTTTCTAGTTCAAGGGCAAGTCTGATACCAGTTGCTCTCATGTCCAGAGGTGAAGGTAGAACATTCATGTGTTAAGGATAGAAAATACCATATAAAATGTCCATCTTCTTCACAATTCTATTTTGATGAGTTTGTGTGTATAGTTTCAGATTTTTATACCCATTGCTTAGACACTCTTTAATATCCCATTCGTTTATATTCATAATTCATATCCATGTTCATTCATACATATAAAGAATTTTTGCATATGGGATTTCATTCGCTTTTATAGGTACATACACATGTAGTCTAAGTATTTTGTTGAACTTAATGATGAAGTAGTTCAAAATTTAAAATAACTGCCGCAATATGCCTGAATTGGCTAGGCAACTATCCGGGTAGACGGTTGTATTCTGTATGCAGGCTAGCCAGTACCAGATTTTAAACTCCAGGGCGAAAGCTAGAAAGATCACCAAACACACTTCACCCTCCCCAGTCTTTGCCACCACCAGCTTGTGGAAGACTAAAAAACAAACATCGCATTTAGGAGAATGAAAATAATTATATATTCATGCCACCTGTTTTAACCTCTTTTGCTTATGCACTATAGATAAATCAGACAATTACTCTGCGCTTTCCTACTTCATGCTTTCTTCTATAACCAGTAGAAAGCCAACAATTTTGCCTATAAGTATCTCTTAAAAATAGATATCCTTATACAATAATTATTGAGTCTTTTCTGCATGATTTACATAATTGAATTGATAACCAATAAATGTATCTACTTGATGGTGAGTTCAGAAGTTGAAATAATATAATCGGTAGCAAATCTTTCAGCTTTATGGAGAGTTTTCTCAATAAGATGGAAGAACATAGTGGGATATTTTGAGAAACTAGCACTAACATTATTCTTACCTCACTCAACTTGAGAATATAGGGTGCTGTTTTACTGCCATAAAATAATATAAATGTCACCCATAATTCATAAAACAATGTTTGTATTACTGAATTTTACCATTACTTAGAAAAGCTAGATTAGGACCTTCTGATTTCAGGACCTGCTCAGAAAAGTTGCCATAATTTTAATAATTTAAAATACACGTGATGCTCAAAAAAAGCATACACACATTCTTGTTTTATAATCCTGAAGCATTCTAACACACTTTTCATCACCCAAATTGGACAAGAGTACTTTTAGCGTTATAAATCTGTTTTCTATGTTCACCTATTTCTGATAAAAATCTTCAGAAAATTGAATAACTTAATTACAGTCATACTGGAAGTATCATATACTGCAATAAATGAGTCATTCATTATGATTTGCATGAGCTCTACAAACAAACAAGGTGATACATGTTAGAATAAATGAAACCTTATATTTTAGTAAGTTGAGCATAGTAGAATTCATAAATGTTAGTTTGTTAGAAAATTCTCCCATTTTATATGGTAAAACGATATTTCAATGTCTATTGGATTCTGTTAATGTTTCTAAATTATCCTATTTAACATTTATAACATTACTACCTATAATTAAATCCGTCATAAAATACTTATAGCAATACCAAAATCTAAGTCATGGCAACTGGGGTTTCATTCACCCTTCTCCTAATGGCCCTTTGCAAATTTTAGGCTTTTGTCCTACTCCAGTTCTATAATATTTTTCTAAATCATTTATTGTAGAGTCATTCTCTTTAAAAAGAAACATTGGGCATGGTCATTGTTGAGAATTTTTAAAATTGAATATAAAAGGATATTTTCCTGAATTCTTCTGGGAAGTTCTCTGTTATTCTTCTGAAAGAAGACCAAATGGTGGCAATCCTTTTTATCTGCTGGAAATGTTTTAAACTGGTGTTTACAATTATCAGCATATGATGCCTAGGACTACTGTAGTCACTCTTGGAATGTTAAGGTCAAAACTGAAGTGGTTGTGCGAGGCAGCAAACTCTGGTGTTTACTTATGCCGCCATCTTGGTTTCTCCCTTACTTGACATTCTGAACTACAGAATTAATCACTGCAGGTGTGTCACAGGAGGTCTGAGCTGTACTTGACATTTTGAACTACAGAATTAATCACTCTGTAACAACAGTGCCATCATTGTTTCAAACTACTTTACTGACTTTTCTGTTAGTGGTCATTGATTATGTACATTTCCATGTGTGGTATTAATGGAAGCATAGTAACATTTTCTATTAATAACATAATTTTCTAGCAATAATAGAATTCATCATTGTTTCAAACTACTTTACTGACTTTTCTGTTACTTACTGGTCATTGATTATGTACATTTCCACATATGGTATTAATGGAAGCATAGTAACATTTTCTATTAATGACGTAATTTTCTAGCAATAATAGAATCATTAACCCTAAACAGTATTTACTTATTATATAGCATAGTATGAAACCATTACAATGTATGGTAGATATATAACTTTAATATTATAAATAATGTTTAGTGAGAGAGAACACAAATCAAAGACTAGGTAAGATATATGACCTATGTGTATAATTATGGTTTCAGATTCTCTTTCTGTCTGTCTCTGTCCTTCTTATGATATTTTTCTTCAAGTGTATAATTATGGTTTCAGATTCTCTTTCTGTCTGTCCTCTGTCCTTCTTATGATATTTTTCTTCAATTTATATGCATTTTATATAATCTTAAAAACAGAAGTTTATACAATTTTAATTTTCTTCCAAGGTAAAACCATAACAAAATTGAGCATGTTGAGGGACAGCCCATTGTCTGAATTTAATTGCACTTATTAAAATGTTCATAAAAGAGTATGTTTGGCATAAAAGCATACTTTAAATAAACTCTGTATTTTAAAAATTATTTATGTTTACTATAAAATATAATGCAGCATATAGGAAAAAGTTCCATTTCATGATTATTGGATATTAAACAATAAATACAAAAATATCATTTGTCAGTTGCAGTTTCAAATGTATTTATACAGAAAAAATGACTTTCAATATCCAGTGATTTCTTTCAGTAATTGAAAATTCACATGCAATTTAGGAGGAAAGGTGTTTAAAAATGAATTCTCATCAAACAAAATAAAGTTATTCATTTCTATGATCTCCCAGGTAAAATGTGAAATGTGGTATTTTGGTTGGCTGTTTAAACTGTATTGTATTTCATCTTCCTGTTACAAATTGTATAGGATTATTTATATGTGTTTAGTTTAAGTTAAATGATAAGCAGGGTTGTATTTGTATGCAATCCATTAATTATAACAATAAATACCACCTTGACTCTGTGAGAACAGAATTTAGTAGACTTTGTAAAGTCTTTTCTGTTGTTATTTTCACTAATTTCACTATGCTCAGCAGTATTGGTGCTAATTTGCATTCCAAAAGATAGTTTCAAATGATATCATGGATTAAACTTGAAACATAAAAGCCAAGGAAATCAAAGTTAAGCTCATATTCGATTTTGTTATAATCCCCATTAAAACAGGGCTATTTTTAAAATTTGCATATTTTTTTATTTATAATGCTCTCTAATGGGGTTAGCCTTACTGCTCAAATAAACCCAATAAATGTTTTAAGACTCAAGGTTTAAGGGACTTTGTAGAACCTTTGTCCATCTTTGATTCTCTTTACCTTAGCTGACTTTAAACTATTTGCCTTGAAAGAACTGTTTCTTTTACTCAGCAATACTTAATGTGCATCTGTGATATGTGACACTTAGCTTTTTGCTGAGGATTCACAGATAAAAATCAGAGTATATTGCCCTAAAAATGCTCACTATGTGATGGGGAAGACAAAATTGACCACAAAAATTAAATTCCTATCTTTTCTAAACTTAGAAAAGTTACTGCTAGATTGTTTGTGAACACAGAGAAAGGATCGCTAACTCAGATTGGAGCATAGTGGAGGGGACATTTTGACGGTTTCTGGAAGAAAAAAATATTGGACTCACAAAGGACAAAAAGTGAAGGAGAAGGACTCCAAGGCATAGGTGCCCAGCTTGTCATGTAATGGATCCACTTCCTCCAGGCTTCTTTCTATGCAGGTAACATGTAAATGAAGCTGTTAAGTAGACTGTGGCCCCTCTTCCCTATATTAACCAAGATGGCCAGGTTAAATCACCTTTAGACAGGCTTTTTTTTTTCTGACCCTGGACGTTTGTCCTCCTCAGTTTTTAGGCAATACTTAAGAAAACTTTTTACTGTAAACTTGTTCAGCCCTTTTAGATATAAATCTCCTCCCAGCCTCTGGTCAGTTTTATTACCCACTTATGTTTCTCTCAAGGGCCTGAGAGCCATCCCCTTTAAATGTAGTCATCAAGAAGGACAGTGACCGCCCTGGCTGGTTTGGCTCAGTATATAGAGCATTGGCCTGCAGACTGAAGGGTCCCGGGTTCGGTTCTGGTCAAGGGCATATACCTTGGTTGCGGGTATATCCCCAGTTGGGGGTGTGCAGGAAGCGGCTGATCGATCTTTCTCTCTCATCTATGTTTCTAACTCTCTATCCCTCTCCCTTCCTCTCTGTAAAAATCAATAATTTATATATATGTATGAATGACAGTGACCTATTTCTCAGTCTCTGTGGAAGGTAGGAGCTCAACTTTCATAAGCACCAGTTAGCGAACAAATGATTAAATCGCATTGACCTATCTCTGTCCCATGGTCCACCAGTATCATTCCATTAGTTCATCCCAACACTTAAAAACTCTCTCTTATTTTATTTCAGGGAAGTTGGGTTCAATCTCACTTCCCCCTTCTAATAGACATGGAAAAGTCTTCCTGGTCTGTTTAACTCCATCTGTGACAATTCCAAAGTATAATTTCCTTATGAACTAACTTTGGAGTGACAGCATGGAATTACTCTAATCAGAGAGAAGTAACATAATTTTATAAAATGAATTTTTCAGTCTTTAGTTTTTTGTTGTTGTTGTTAATCCTCACCTGAGGATATTTTTCCATTGATTTTTAGGGAGAGTGGAAGAAAGAGGGAAAGACAAAGAGAATATCAATGTGAAAGTAACACATGGATTGGTTGCCTCCTGCACTCTCCCCAACCAGGGCTTGGGTGGGTGAGGAGCCTGCAACTAAGGTATATTCCCTTGACCGGAATCAAACCCACTGAGCCAAACCGGCTAAGGCAGTCTTGATTTTTTTTTTTAATGCGAAAGAGGTAGTGAACATTTTTGTCATGAACTAGCAAAAGTGAAATATAAAATATGTATTAAGATGAAAAGTAATTTAATTAATATTCATCCTAATTGCATGCAAGACTACTATGTCGGAAGGATTGCTAAAAACTCTGTGGGCCTATTTTCTTTGCTATGACAAAGCAAAGTATAGAGGTTAACTTTGTTCAATGACAATGTAGATATATAAGGTTCCCTAATGATAAGAAAAGAGGGAAAGTTTCCTTTAACAGAAAGCTAATGGTAAAATAACAAGACAAGCAATTTTCTCTGTGTGTGTAGTTGTACCTGCATATGTAAGTATGTATATATTATACAATGTAAGGAAATTACCATTTATAAACCATCAACAAGGACAAAGTTCTATAAAGATAATGTTGGCATTTACTTTAGTTTTAAACTAGAACTGCACAAGGCAAATTTTTTTTAAACCTACTTCCGTTTTAGCTGCTCAACTTCATAAATCAAGAACATAGCAGTTTAAAAAAAGAGCTTTGCCTTTAACATTCATGAATTTTATGTATTTCCGTGCAATTTCAAATGGTTAGAAAGCTGTCAGAACCAATTCATAACTAATATGTTGCCCTTGCATACTCTTGAGTTGAGAGGACATTCTCCTTGAATTTGAAAATAAGAGAAAAATGGTAACAAGCAAACTTCCTCTCAGAAAATGTAGACCAAAAACCTTGTTGCTCCATCCCACCTTGGTTTTAATTTCTGTCCTTGATTGTTCACATAAAATTAGGTAAATAAAGCTTATCTCTGCTAATTTAAAGCTCTGAGTTATAGGAAACTCTTTTATAGCTGTCCAGGCCAGGGACATATGCATTAAATATTTTATCACCTACAATTTAAAATAGCAACATATGTAGTTAGATGAAGAAAGAGTAAGAAAATTCCTACCCTGATGCCTTAAAACTATAGCAGGAACTCCATAACTGGCATTTTAAGCATTGTAGTCATAATTTTATTCTTGCTGGCCTTATGGTTTTAGTTCCAACTCCCTCATTTTGCTATTCTGGATCAAGACACTTAATATGGCATAAAACCATTACTTTCATTTATCAAATAGTTGATGATACTAGTTTTATGAATAACTAAGGTAGAAAGAAATATTACCAATTAAATTATAATGCAATGTATTTTACTTATTACATATGATTTTCAGAAATATAAAAATTAAAAACTCCTTATAATCATTAACATTGGTAATTTAGTAAATAATATTTTAATCGTTTTATTAAAGAAACTGTTACAAGCATGGCCATTAAATCTTTTAGTACCAAATCCATGGGTACTCAGACCATGAGTAATTCTCTTGGAATTATTTTTCTAAAGTTTATAAGATGTGCTTATATGTACTGAATCTCCTATTGGCTTCCTGGTCAATCTCCAGTAAATTATCGCTTGCTTTAGCAACTTTACAGCAGTAAATGAAGATTATTTTATTCCAAATAATTAAGACTGCAAATGATAGAGCAGTTGAAAGAGACTGGGTTATGCATCCATCATCATCTATTTCCATTTTTTCTTTGCTATTTAATTAGGTGTGCAACTGAATATCTGTGAATCTCAGTTGTATTAACAGTAATTCGTGTAAATTTTTTTTTGCATAATATGGCTTTAAAATTGCTTTAAATATCTCCATAGCATATCTTTCAGCCAGCATATATATGCTCCAGATACATACTTTTGGAACAATGTTTTCCAATACAGGTTGAATCAGAATCAACAGCTAAGCAATTTCAACCAATACAAACTAATTTCAATGTCTTTCTCAAGTATACTTATGTGAGTCGTCCAGAAGGATGGAGGTGTTTACTTTCAAACACTCTTTAACCATCTATGTATAGGCAGTCTTGTAAGCCAAGGAAGCATCAGCATCCATGCATTTTCTTTCTTTCATTCGATACATTTTTATGAGTTGCATTCTGTGGGCTGACCACTGTGACATTCATTGGAAATACAACAGTGAGATGGAAGGAAATGGACCCTAACACGGTGGGAGTTTCACATTAGTAGTGCAGTGGGCATTCTGACCGGGAAGTGTAGGACTCCACAGAGAGTGTTGTGCCGGAACTTGCAAGCAGCAGCTCATGGTCACAGCTTTTGAATGATTCAGAAGGAATTGTTCATGTTTTAGGAATTTTGCTGACCATTAGATCATATGTTACTTGAAATTAACCATGGTGGAAATATTTAAACCATAGAAATCAGCCTATGCTATGATAAAAATGTTTTGCTTGTATTCTGTTTTTATTTCACCCTGAGAGTTGGTTTTAAATATTTTGCATCACACCACTCTGAAACATAAATAAGGACAGTCTACATAGTTGAAGTTGGAGGAGGTATCATTGAAAGTCTCCTGAATGAAGTTATGCTTAATTTAAACAAAATAGACATCGATGGAGAGAAAATATGGACTTGCTTAAAGATGAAATAGCATTACCCACCCCCCCCCCCACACACACCGAGATACATAGAAAAGGGCATGCTGCCTTAAATGCAATGAAAAAGTCTGACGTGGCTTAAGTTAGAAAATAAAGAGGCAAATGACAGAAATTAAAAATGTGGAAATGAACAGGAAAATTATCTTGGAAAAATTTACAGTCATATCTATATATTGATTTTTAACTCAAATGCAATGAGAATATAATGCCATACAATGGATTCATACCTGCATTTAAAAAATTAATTGTGCTATAGTTTACACAAAGGATTGAAGAGGAAATAAGAGTACTATGGAAATTGGAAATGCAGAAATTCTTTTTCTGTAGTCAGAGAAAGACGATTTTGGCATTAGATTTATATCTAATGTGGGATAAAATGATACCTTATAAGGAAACCTTCGAAATTTTAGGATATTCTTGAATATAATGGCTTTTAAAACCCTTGGACCTATTCAAATCTCAAATAAATTATTTTTATATAAAATAATCCAAGGGTTTAAAGTATTGAGTAGTAGAAGCCCTTGAATTTATGACTATTATCTCCTCATAGCTAAAGGTGTATTTAAACATATTTATATCACATCCACAAGTAAAAAGAAGTCATACTATCTTTTATGTGTCTTTCTTTCTGAAGTGTACTATTACAATGATCCTGAGAAAGTCTCTCATGATAGAAAGCCTACATATAATGAAAGAGTCAACTCGGGCAAGCATCCTACATTTATTCCAATGATAAAATTGCTAGTATCTAGAGAATTGGTGCTGAATCAACTTTATTTAAATGGAATATTGCAGCATGTTCGCAATAGAAGCATACCTTTTCCTCTGCACAATAATGTAAGGCTTTATGTTGTTCAGAAAGAAAATTCTCAGAACATTAAAGAAAGTAGAAATTCTTATTATTCAAGAAGTTAGGTAGAAGAAATGTGATGACTCTGCCTTCAATAAAAGGCAAGTTTTATTCCAAACAGTGGATTCGTTTTTATTAGGTAGTCTACATTTTTTATAGTAATTGCCAGTGCAGTTTATGCAGGAAGCCTGAACTATGGGCTAATATAAGTTTCATTATTTTCTACAGAAGAGGCAAGTCTATCTCTAGGACTGATATTCTCTCTCTGGGTGTGTTGTTGTTGTTGTTGTTGTTTTTAATTTAATTTCCTCACAATATCCAATGGAGATAGTCTTGAGTTGAACAATTCTGGAAGTTTTAAAGTTTAATGAATTTACTGTATTAACTTCATTTGTTTGGCCTTTAAAAAGTCTTATCATTAACTTTGAAATCTTTTTAAATTTTTTTAAGGCTGTTTCTAATTTTTGGGTTAAGTATTGTATGATCTCAGAGGAAAGAGAGAGGAATAGAGAGAGAGAAACATAAATGATGAGAGAGAATCATTCATCAGCTGCCTCCCGCATGCCCCGCACTGGGGATGAAGCCTGCAACCTGGGCATGTGCCCTGACTGGGAATCTAACGGTGATCTCCCGGTTCATAGGTTGATGCTCAAACACTGAGCCACCCTGACCAGGCCAGATAACTTTCTTTAAAAGTTCTATTCCATTGAAGTAAATTGTATTTCTTTGAGTCAATTTTTTGAGCACCTGTTATACACCAAGTACTATTCTTGACTGAAAAGATAAAATGACATTTGATAACATCTCTGCTGCTGAATTGCTCATTATTTAACTCATCTTTCAAAAATAAGTATAAATTATTAAACCACTACTTTTATTCATTAACTATATTTGTCTCTTTTTATAAGACAATTAATTTAATACAAAATAAGGTTTCCTGGTAATGCATTTCCCATTTCAAAGCTATGTGTGTAATCTTGTCACATATGAGCATAAGGAGAGAGGGAGATGTGCTGAGAGATGAGGGTAGCAAATGGCTAGCAGAGATCCTGTTTTTTAGTCTAAGTTTAATGAGATGTTTTAGAGAGTTTAAGGAAAGGCAGTCACATGGCTTAAATTATTATGCATCAAAACCATATAAAAATAAGGAATGGGAAATTGGAATATATAATAAGCACTCCAGATGGGGAATCTAAAGGAGAAGCAATATCAAAATATAATACTTCAGAAATAGTGGGAAATATGAGTCCTCAAGAAAGAACAGTTGGTTTGGGGAAAGATAGGCAAATATAAATATATCAGCAGACCAATTATGTAATAATAAGTACAAAAATAACTGATAAATACATAATTAGAATGGAAATTTCTAACACCTTTCTCATGAGAAGAGATCAATCAGAAAAAATTGATAAGGATTTAGACTATTAGAACAATACAATTAATAACAGTTATTGAAAACACATATAAAAATCACTATATGCAGTGTGTAGAAATATGAATGATTTTCAATCACATGAGAAACATGATACTTTAACATGGGCTAGGTTATAAAGAAAATCTTAGCAATCTTCAAAAAATAGCAAATATAAGAATTTATCATTTGGTCAAAAGTCCAATTACATTAAAATAATTGACAATGCATATGAATCTCAGAACTAAAAAAAAATGCTTCAAAATAAGGATGTATTCAAAGAAGAAATCAGTATAAAGGAGGTCATACTTATAACTGAACACCAATACAATATTTTATATTAAATTTTCAGTATACAGGCTAATCATTGGAAGAAAATGCAAATTCCTAAAGCCACATATCTAGATATATCTATTTATAAATTTAGATAATGTGCACTTAATACTTGTATACTTCATAGTATTTAATTTTACACCAAAAATATTAAAGGGATTAAAAGGTACAAATTGAGACAAATACCATATGATTTCTCTTACATGTGGAATCTAACAAAATAAACAAACAAAATAGAAACAGACTGATAGATACAGGGAACAGTCAGAGAGCTATCAGAGGGGTGGGAGTTTTGGGGGGGTTGAATGAAAAGGTGAAGAGATTAAGGAAAACAAACAAACAAAAAACAACAGCAAAAACACACACACTCAGAAACAGACAACAGTATGGTGATTGCCAAAGGGAAAAAAGGCTTGGGGTGGGGAGGTGGAAGAGGGCAAATGGGAGATAAATGTTGGCAGAAGGAGACAACTTTGAGTGGTAAGTCCATGATGTAATGTGCAGATGATAGATTATAAAGTTATACACTTCAAACTTGTATGGACTTATTAACCAATGTCAGCCCAATGAATTCCAAATAAAAGGTGAAGTAGTACAAATTGTTAGTTACAAAATAGTCATAAGATGTCAAGTACAGCATAGTGAATGTAGTCAACTAGAGGCCCGGTACAGGAAATTTGTGATTCGTGAACTCAAGGGGTGGAGGGGGGCATCCCTCAGCCTGACCTGTGCCCTCTTGCAGTCCGGGAGCCCTCAGGGGATGTCCAACTGATGGCTTAGGCCTGCTCCCCCTGCCAGGAGCAGGCCTAAACCTGCAGTCGGACATCCTTAGTGCTGCTGCAGAGGCAGGAGAGGCTCTGGCCACCACCGCTGCGCTCACCAGCCATGAGCCTGGCTTCTGGCTAAGCGGTGCTCCCCCTGTGGGAGCACACTGATTACCAGGGGACAGCTCCTGCGTTGAGCATCTGCCCCCTGGTAGTCAGTGCACGTCATAGCAACCGGTCGTTCCACCTTTTGGTTGATTTCCATATTAGCCTTTTATTATATAGGATAATCCCATCTAATAAAATTGGTAATATGCAAATTGACCATCACTCCAACACACAAGATGGCCACCCCCATGTGGACACAAGATGGTCGCCGCAAGATAACCGGCAGGGGAAGGCAGTTGGGGGCGAGGCCTGCAGCAGGGAAGGGCAGTTGGGGGCAACCAGGCCTGCAGGGCAGGGCAGTTGGGAGACCAGGCCTGCAGGGGAGGGCAGTTGGGGGCAACCAGGCCAGCAGGGGGTGGCAGTTAGGGGCAATCGGGCCAACAGGGGAGGGCAGTTAGGGGTGATCAGGCTGGCAGGGGAGTGGTTAGGGGCAATCAGGCAGGCAGGCAAGTGGTTGGGAGCCAGCAGTTCTGGATTGTGAGAGGGATATCCGACTGCCCGGGATTGGGCCTAAACAGGCAGTAGGACATCCTTCGTGGGGTCCCAGATTGGAGAGGGAGCAGGCTGGACTGAGGAGCCCCTCCCCACCCCCCCGCACGAATTTCATGCACTTGGCCTCTAGTATTGTAATAACTATGTACTAGTATGGTGCCAGATGGGTACTGCAAATATCGGGGGAGCATTTTGTGAAGTGTATAATTGTCTTTCCACTGTTCTGTGCACCTGAAACTAATTCAAAATAATATTGAATGTAGACTGTAATAAGAAAAGAAATCAAGTCTATTGAACCCTAGTTAATAAATGCATTTTGAAATATTTAGATGGAAGTATATCGATATCTTCAATTTCTTGATTGTGATATAATTGGCATGTAACATTAATTTTAAGTGTACAACTTCATGATTTAATATTTCTACATATTGTAAAACTGATATATTTAATTTACTTTAAGATGCTTCAAAAATAAGATGGAGCAATGGATGGATTAATGTTTGATAACACAACTATAGCAACATTTAATGTTAAAATCTAGGTTGGAGTATATTATGTTCACTGTAAAATTATTTCATGTTTGTTATATGCTTGAGATTTTCAGTAACATATTTCTTAAAGTATATATAAAGTTTAATCAGCCCAGGTTGGAAATTGTCTGCTGCATCACAACAATGTGTCAGAAGGAATTGGTAAGGTGGCAGATAGAGCTGTTGCTATGGGAGTAAAACAATGATTATTCTTTTATGAACGTAGACAAGATACTTTGTGTAGTTATTACTCAGAATGGACAAAAACATACCTCCCTTATTATCTTGCTGTCTCCCAAAATTGCTTTCAGAAAATATTTAATAGCCTGGCATGGTCATAGATGGTGTACTAGAATGGGAATATAGACATCTGAATTTTAATATTCAGCTTGGGCACATCTTGTGACACTAGACATCTATTGCAGGCAATAAGCCATTCAATTATTATGCATCTACTATGGCAAACCACTGGAGTAATTCTCTAGGAATATAGATATTAATAACTGTTGTTCTTGCAGGGTAAGGCCAAAAACTTGGTAAGAAAAGAGGTGTGAATCATAGTCAATATTTCTGAATAATTCATTTCTATAAGATAGTGGAAATGGATATCATGAGATATATTTTGGTGGCAGAGCTCCTAGAATTTAAAAAAGGGATGGTGTGGAGACTGATCTTTCTCATAATCTTTGATATGGGCATTTCGTATCTCCATTTAACACCATGGTTTTCAAACTGACTGTTCAAAAAGGTGCCTCAAGGCACCGAGAAAACTCACAGGAAGTATTCTACATTTTAAAATTTTTGGGGAAACACAACAATACTTGAGATTTGCCAGATACCATATGAAGTACCAGCTGGAAGAGCTTCATGGTTTTAAGATTAGATTGCACTTCACTTCTCTCAATGAGATTAGATTTTGGGGGAAGCTGGGTTTTTTGAGGTCTTTGTGTAAAGTGCTCAGCAGTGCAAAAATCAATGTGGAACAGGAAAGCAGAGTGGTGGTGTCAAGTCAGAGTGAAGTGATTTGGAAGTGGAACAGTATTTAACAGGCACTGGGAGTTTTTTTTAATATAACACTTGACATACTAGGTAAAAGGAAATTCTTGGTATGTTGCTGATTCTAGGTAATAAACCTATTTCTGAATTGAATAACAGTATTTCTATTTCAATGTTTATAGATACTTTTTTCAAATGACCATTACGTTGACAGAACATTAATTCTTTCAACATTGATAGAACTTACTACTAAATAAATGGAACTGTTATTCTTTTGACCTTTGTATGCCAGAAACATAACAAAAAAAGTGGTCACTAAGGACACCCTGAACTGTGATAGTTTGAACACCTCTGAATTATCAGAGTCAATAAGGATATCCTGGAATTAAGTAAATTTCTCAAAGTTGCACATCTTAACAACTTACAGGTTAGTTTTTAGTTTAGTCCACTGGGATTGGGCCGAAAACCGGCAGTTGGACATAGCTCTTGCAATCCGGAACCGCTGGCTCCTAACCGCTCACCTGCCTGCCTGCCTGATTGCCCCTAATCACTCTGCCTGCCTGCCTGATCGCCCCTAACTGCCTCTGCCTTGGTCCCCACCACTGTAGCTTTGTCCTGAAGGAGGACTGGACAACGAGAAGATGTCCGGTCGACCCAGTCTAATTAGCTTATTACCCTTTTATTAGTATAGATATATGAAGAAATTGTCAACACCATTAGTCACTAAGTAAAAACCAATTAAAGCTACCATCTGATATCACAAAACACTATTAGAATGGTTAAGATCAATATAATTGAAAATATCAAATATTGGTGAAAATGTGCTATAACTGGTACTCTCAGATGTTGGTGATGGAAACCTGAAATAGTATTTCTACTTTGAAAAATTGTCTATTACTTATACATTTAACATATATTACCCAATTACCCTCTAATCATATTTCTAGGTGTTTACCAAAGAGACATGAAATATATACCCACACATAAATCTGTGTTTGAATGCATAGCAGCTTTGTTCATAATCACCATGGACAAAAATAAAAAAAAAATGCTCCTCAACTGACAAAGGGATAAACAAATTTGGGTGCATCCATACAATATAATACTCCTCACCAATAAAGAAAACCAACTACTAATAACGTGCAAAGACATGGATAAATGCCAAAAATAGTGAAGGACTGCCGCAGAAATGGCTACTACTTCAGGATCCCATTCTTACGTCATTTCAGAAAATGCTAAGTTATAAGGCAAGAATCAGATAAGTAGTTGACAGCGTTTGGGTTGGAGGAGGGTGATTGACTTAGAAGGACGAAAACCTTTTGATGTTGAGTTGGTTATATAATTGTATGCATTTGTCAAACTTTTTGCACTTTAAATTTTAAAAAGATAAATTATACAACATGTGATTTATTCTTCACCAATCCTGAATTTTAAAGTCTAATTTTACTTCAAAAATATCTTATCCAAAACACCATTTTATATATATATCTACACTAATAAAAGAGAAACATGGTAATTAGCGTACGACCGCTACCCTTTTCATTGGCTAATCAGTGAGTATATGCAAATTAACTGTCAGCCAAGATGGCGGCCGGCAGCCAGGCACTGAAGCGAGCACGAGGCTTGCTTGCTGCAGACTCCAACGTTCGCTGCCTCACTTGCCAGCCTCTCAGCTGCAAGTCTAAGCAACTATATACTATGTTGCAAATAAGAAGGTAAACAAACCGCCAGAAACCAGCCGGACTGAAACCCAGC
>NW_005366834.1:661425-667671 GCF_000412655.1 Myotis brandtii | reverse complement strand
GGCCTCTAGTGTGTGTGTATATATATATATATATATATAAATACTAGAGGCCCAATGCACAAAATTCGTGCAAGAGTAGGTCTTCCTTCCCCCGGCTGCCAGGAAAGGCTTCCCTCCTGTGGCAGGCACCCAGGACTCGGGCTTCCCTCGCAGAGGGAGGCCCCGCACATCTGCTGCAGCCTGCTGGTTGGTGGCCTGAGCCTCCCTCTTTGGGGCGATTATGGAGCCCCCTGATTGATCGCCCTGTCAGCCAATGGCCTGGGCCTCCCTCTGTGGGGCAATCATGGGGTGATGGCTGGTCCCTGACCAATCGCATCACACCTGCCTTGGCTGGCCTGGCACCAGTGGGCTGGCCTGGCATGGAAGGTCGTCTGGATGGTCATTCCACTGTTCGGCTGTTCGGTCTATTTACATATT
The DNA here is from genome assembly GCF_000412655.1 of Myotis brandtii. Classification (NCBI taxonomy): domain Eukaryota; kingdom Metazoa; phylum Chordata; class Mammalia; order Chiroptera; family Vespertilionidae; genus Myotis; species Myotis brandtii. The sequence goes on along the minus strand of NW_005366834.1, from coordinate 667,254 downwards.
ACACTTTTATTATATAGGATGATCATTATTTCACAGCTTTCTAAATGTATTTTTTATAAATTTCAGAGAGGAAGGGAGAGAGAGAGAGATAGAAATATCATTGATGAGAGAGAATCATTGATTGGATGCTTCTTGCATGCCCCCCATTGGGGATCGAGCCCCACAACCAGGACATGTGCCCAGACCTGGAATCAAACTGTGACTTCCTGGTTCATAGGTCCATGCTCAACTGTTGAGCCACGCTGGTCGGACCACAGCTTTTTAAAGAATGCCCCCGACATACTCTATTATAACGTATTGTTTAATGATCAATCATATCCTTTTATCATCTAGTATAAGAAATTTAAGATACAAACCAGATTTCTGACATTCTAAATTATTATATTTATAGAGATATAAATATTCAATGGATGCATATTTATACTACACATAAATCAATGGAAACATTTCATTTTAAGCTAAAATCTGATCAATAATCTGCACATCATGCCCTTCCAAGCACAGAAGGATGCTGTAATAACTAGCCGAGGGCTTTTTCCCACTCCCTATTCTCTTTTGGAGCAACACATACTTGGCCAAAGATGAAAAATGTCATCAGTCTCTGAACTGTTAAATTTTCATTTCAGCTGCCAAATTTAAAGTATCACTTTCTCTACTTTTATTATAACCTAATCTGTCCCCCACCTTCTTGCAATTAGTGTTTAGCTGCACTTAATTTTATGTGTAATTCCCATAAAGCTTCTAGCACACATCTGGCACATAATATGGTCTCAAAAGTTATAGCTATAATAATGATAACTTTTATTATTACTTTATCTTCATAAGACATATTTTTATTTTATGTGATTTAAAGGAAATTATTTTACTTTTCCTTTGTAAAAACTTAGTTTGAAAGCCATGACTTAAAGTGTGTACCACTATTTTATGTTTTGAGGAGTTTTGAGATATTATATATACAATATCAGTGTCCAAAAATAAATGTATTAAAAGCTCATTCTGGTCAGACATTATGTATGCCAAGTGTTTGGGATTCAATTATGTATAAAAATAGGCATGTCCCTTACACTCATGAAGATACTGTTTATATAACGAATGGTATAAATTTGCTAAATTTATGTAGAAAAATGCTGTTTTTAAGTCATATAAAAATTGGATAACATAAGCAATCTTCAATAGGGCGAAATTAGTATGTTTTGGTCAAGTTCAAGGCCTTAATTGGAATAAATATCAAAACACACACCCACACTCAGTTTTTATACCTACTTTTTACCATCTAAACTGGAGTCATATTAGTATCATAATGCTTTAGAAATTTTTATGAAATATATATGTACCTTTTATTTTTTAATATACTTTTATTGATTTCAGAGAGGAAGGGAGAGGGAGAGAGAGAGAGATAGAAACATCATGATGAGAGAGAATCATTGATTGGCTGCCTCTTGCAGGCCTCACACTGGGGATCAAGCCCACAACATGGGCATGTGCCCTGACTGGGAATCAAACCATGACCTCCTGGCTCATAGGTCAATGCTCAACCACTGAGCCATGGAGGCTGGCTGGGATATATATATATGAAAGTTATTAATTTTCTTTTTCTAATTCTTAGTTATATTTTTTCATTTTTATGTTTTATTCTCTGTCCAAGATTTTTATGTGGGAAAGTGATTTTTTTTCATTACAATTTTAAACCAAAGCATGTATTTTTTTATCATTGTGATTTTGAAATTCTCTTGTGTGTGGGGGCATATATTATGAGATTAATTTACCAAAAATATGGCAACTATCTTAAAGTCAATAATAAGAGAAATTTATGATCTGACAGTTTTGGAAGCTGTGACATTAAGGTGTCAAAGGGGTTGGTTCCCTCTGAGAGCTGTGAGGAAGAATCTGTTCCATGCCTTTCTCCTAGCTTTGGGTGGTTTGCTGGCAATCTTGGGCATTCTTTGGCATGTAGATGCACCACCCTGATTTCTGCCATCATGTTCCCATAACATCGTACTTGGGTGCATGTTTTCTGTTCTTCACATGGCCTTCTTTTTATAAGGACAACACTCATAATGGATAAGGGGCCCAATGTACTCTACTATGACCTCATCTTAAATAATTATATCTATAACAAACTCTCTCAAAATAAAGTAACATTCCAATATACTGGAGGTTAAGACTGCAACATAGGAATTTTAGCGGAACACAATTAAACCCATACAGCCCCTAAAATAAGTTTTCACTCAAAAGGAACTATATAGTATTTTACGTTCTATGATTTGTGGTTACTTTAGTGATTTTAGATGTATTTTATTGTTTTTTAAATTTATCTTTATTGTTGAAAGTATCACAGATGTCCCCTTTGTTTGATTTTTTGTTTGTTTTCCCATTCACTCCCCTCCAACCCGCTCCTACCCCCCTGTCCAGCCTTCTCCACTCTATTGTCTATGTCCATGGGCTATGCATATATCCATATAAGTTCCCCAGTTAATCACTCCCCACCCCACCCCCACCTCCTCCTTCCCTCTGAAATTTGTTAGTCTGTTCCATGCTTCTATGTCTCTGGATCTTTATTATGTTCATCAGTTTATTTTGTTCATTAGATTTCACACATGAGTGAGATCATGTGATACTTATCTTTTTCTGACTGGCATACTTCACTTAGCATAATACTTTCCAGGTCCATACATTCTGTTGCAAATGGTAACGTCTTTCTTTTTTTATAGCTGCATAGTATTCCATTGTGTAAGTGTACCACAGCTTTTTTACCCACTCATCTACTGATAGGTACTTGGGCTGTTAACAAATCTTAGCTACTATAAATTGCACTGATATGAACATAGGGGTGCATATATATTTTTTTCTGATTGGTGTTTCTGACCTCTTAGGATATATTCCTAAAAGTGGGATCACTAGGTCAAATAAGAGTTCAATTTTTAATTTTTTGAGGAAACTCCATACAGTTTTCCATAGTGGCTATACCAGTCTGCATTCCCACAAGCAGTGTACTGGGGTTCCCTTTTCTCCACATCCTTGCCAACACTTGTTTGTTGAAAGCATTCTGACAGGTATGAGCTAATACCTCATTGTCATGTTTAATTTGCATTTCTCTAATGATCAATGATTTTGAACATTATCATATGCTTCTTGGACTTCTGTATGTCCACTTTGGAGACGTGTCTATTTGGTCCTTTGCCCATTTTTTTTATTGGGGTATCTTCCTTTTGTTAAGTTGTATGAGTTCCTTATATATTTTGGAAGTTTTTTCTTTTCTTCAAGTTTTATTTGTGTTTATTGAAAATGTGTTCTTTTGTTATTAAAATGTATATTTAAAATTGAATTAAAGTGAATAAATATATTGAAATATATCACATTTTAAAAGAAAAGTCTTTTCCAGAAAGTGTTCTGTGAATAAGCTGTTTTCCCTTATTTTTACTTTCCTGAATAAAATTCTCGACAGTAATATTATTATACATTCTGTCAAGCCAGGGTTTTAGCTTAATTTTTTTCAATACTTGAAGGGGTATTTTATGAAAAATTCTGAAGCTGTATACCAGAGTGAAAGCAACATTAATCACTGACATTATGAGAAAGTTAAGTGACTAATGATGGTGAAAATAAATAAAGAGTAGGGGGAAGGATAGAGAAATTTGGGGAAAGAAATACAAAAGAAAAAAACTGAGTCTTAAAATGATGGCTTGCTGAAGCCTCATTAGAGATTTCTGCTGTTTTAATGTGCAAAGACTCAGATGTGCTATAAATTGGCTTCTATTAGGGTTGGTATGGATGAGAGAAAACGAAAGGGTAGGTTTATTTCTATATTTGGATGTGTTAGGAAGGAAGACAGGCAGGGATTTTATTCTCATTCTTCTCTCTCTTCCCTCTTCCCCTCTCAGAAATGACGGGCTATTTTCTCCATTGATTCCCCTTCCTAGAACCACCCCTGCCCCATATACTCTAATTCGAAGCTTTTCAGGCAAAACTGAGTTAGAGAAGACAATTGAGGGATATAGGTCTGAATGAATAATTCAAACCTCTAACTCCTGATTTTCTGAATTTATTTGCTCAGGCACAGAGATCATATTTGATATAACTTATTCAGCTTCAAACACCAAAGAGCAGGCCAGCCCTGAATGGACATCTACAATTGTAATAGGGAAGTAGTAAATAATGATCAAGCAGTTTAAGATGTTCACTGCCCCCCCCCCCAAAAAAAAATAATGTTTGAAGTAGAAAAGCTATTAATTTTGATATATAAAATTAGTAGAAATGTTGTTTTTTGTTAGTATGTTTAGTATCATGTTTAACAAACAACTCTTTGCCCATCTCTTGAAGATGTATATATTTTTTTAAATATATTTTATTGATTTTTTTACAGAGAGGAAGGGAGAATAGAGAGTTAACATTGGTGAGAGAGAAACATTGATTCAGCTGCCTCCTGCACACTATCTACTGGGGATGTGCCCGCAACCAAGGTACATGCCCTTGACTGGAATCCAACCTGGGACCCTTCAGTCCCTAGGCCGACGCCTATCCACTGAGCCAAACTGGTTAGGGCTCTTGAAGATATTTCACTCTGTTACTTTTCAAATGTTTATCTGCACTACATCAGACATTTTTATGTATTTTGCAAGGCAGGAATTCTCAAAGCGAAATTCACTAGTGACCCTTAAAAAAGGAGAATGTTCTCTTGTTAATAAGGCATCCATTAAGAATACTGTTTGCTGCAGACCTATGTCTTGTGCTTGGATGGTTTTTAAAGATATATTAATGTTGGAATCTCTCAGATAGATAGTAAAATACATTTGTATATGTGCACATATGTTTTTCATTTCTTTTTCTTTTTCTTTTTTTTAAATATATTTTATTGATTTTTTACAGAGAGGAAGGGAGAGGAGAGGGATAGAGAGTTAGAAACAATGATCAGCTGCCTCCCGCACTCCCCCTACTGGGGATGTGCCCGCAACCAAGGTACATGCCCTTGACTGGAATCGAACCTGGGACCCTTGAGTCAGCAGGCTGACACTCTATCCACTGAGCCAAACCGGTTAGGACTGTTTTTCATTTTTTGTATTTATTTTTTTTCCTTTTAATCTTTATTGTTGAAAGTATTACATAGGTCCTCCTTTTGCTCCCATTAACCTCTCCCAGCCCTCTTCTGTCCTCCTTCCCCCAAGCCCTTACCACCCGATTGTCTGTGTCCAAGAGTTATGCATATATGCATACAAATTCATTGGTTGATCTCTCCCTTCCCATCCTTGCCTGCCTCCCTCTGAGGTTCAACATTCTATTCATGCTTCTATGACTCTGGGTCTGGTTTTGATCATCAGTTTATTTGGTTCATTAGATTCCACATATGAGTGAGATCATATGTTTTTTTTATCAACTGTAAATTCAATGGATAGATTTGTTCTGTATATGTAAAATTATCTAGTGAGGTTATTTGTATTAATGACTATAGGAACATCAATGGATAAAATGACCATCTCTTCAAGCATACAAATTGAATTAACACATTATGGGAAGTGATAGCCTATCAGTAGATAAAGTACTGCTCTGCAGTAAAAAAAGAAGTAAATTTTACCTTTTGTGACAGCAAGGATGGACCTGTAGAGTATTATGCTAAGTGAAATAAGACATGCAGAGAAAGGCAAATATATGATTTCACTTATATGTGGGACTTAATTAATAAAATAAACTAACAAAATAGAAACAGACTCATAGATACAAAGACCAGATTGAGAGCTGTCAGAGGGGAAGGTGGTTGAAGGGCTGGTTGAAAAAGGTGAAGGAATTAAGAAAACAAACAAACAAACAAAAAACAAAAGAACTGGACTCTAAGTG
>NW_005366834.1:639500-661266 GCF_000412655.1 Myotis brandtii | reverse complement strand
AAAAAATAACACTGAAGAAATAGCTAAACCTAGGCAATAGATGGAAGTGTAAGTGTCCCCTTAGCTAATAGTTTTATCATAGCATTAACTTTCTTGTTATATAAAACATCTGTATTCAGTATTCTGTGCAAATCCATAACCCCTGGAGAAAGCACTCTGAACTTTCTGACACTACTTAACTGGGCTCTGTCCTCCTAGGTGCTCTAACGTGGATTTTCTGAACCTGTATTCCTGTATGCTGGTCATTTTCACAGAGGTCAGGCTTCAGCTCATCAGCATTCTGCCTTTCAATTTTGCTGCATGCATACAGACCATGTCTTTCCCCTTGCTGGGGATAGTATACTCATGGAGCCTTGAACTTGTAGCCTGAACCCAGCCTCCACACAATCAAAGCAGAAGTCAATTGCCTTGCCTACTGGGAGACAAAGAATATTCACCAGGAGAATTAGAGCCCTCTCATGCATGCCGTCTATCATGACCGAGGGTAGGGAAATACATACTTGTTATGCACCTGTTTGTCATTCTTGGTTATTGGCCAAACATATAAATCCTATTCCTTTCATTTTAATTGAGTTTGTTGGGGTTACATTGGTTAATCAAATTATATAGGTGTAAGGTGGACAATTATATCATACATCATTTGTATATTGTATTGAGTGTTCAACACCCAAGTCACCAAGTCATGTCTTTTCATCACCATTTATCCCCCACTTCATCCTCTCCTGCCTCCCCCTACCCCCTTCTGCTTGTCTTTAGTCTCTTCCTGACCCAGCATCTATATTCTATCATATAGCAATCAAGTTGATAATACCAAAATAGTGGTTAAAATTCTGCATTATAGACTCAAAACTGGATAAGGAAGTAAATGAAAGCAAAAGTGAGAAAGTAAAGATATTAAGGACTTAAAGGTGACTGTGAAATACAATGCTAGCTATAATGATATAAACTATTAAGGAATTAGTTATGTGGTTGTGGACAGAGATTAAATATTCAAGTTAAGAATTCACAGGGAGAGTATTTTTGGTTCATGACAATCAACAGAAGGGTACGTGAACTACAGTGGATGTAAAGAATTTTCTTGAAGTGCTCAAAACAGTGAAGGCAAACTTTCATTGTAGTTTGCTTGTTTTTCTATAAGACATTGAAATTATGAGGGTGATGACAAGATTTGTATCTGGGGAAAATATTGAAAATTACACATAAGTGTTCATTAGTTACAATAAATTTGTGGGTTGATTAGTGACTTAAATATTTTTAATGATAGGAAATAAATGGGATACATATTTGTATATGCATTCAGATTTAAAAATATAAATGCATATATATGAAGTGGCTAAAATAATACTGTTAATTCCTGTTTAATTTTTTAAGAGTTGGGTCACATTTCTCCTTTCACTAATTCTTACTCTCCACTGCTATTCACTTTCTTGGTTAGTTACTTGGTTATTTTTTGCATATTTCCAACAATGAACATTTCCTATCACTTATGTGTTCATATGCTTATTTTTACCCACTAAGGTATAAATCTCCTGAAAAAAATAATACAGTTCCTATTTTATCAAACCACAGTAGATGGATTTTTGACAAAGAGATAGATATTTTTATTTTTGACAAAGAAATACAGATATTTTGGGCATTATTGTGAGAGTTCATGTTACTATAAGTTAAATATATGATTGCCAGTTGTGGAACAATTACATGACAATGATATAAGTAATGTATTGCAGAGTAGAAAAGATAATTTAATTGAGATATAAGGAAATAATCATTACTCAAAAATATTCATTGAATGATTTTGATATATAAACTACGATTATAGGCAGTATGTTTATAGTAATGAATGAAGGAGAAAAAATTCCTCATAAGTTTGTACCCTAGTGAATGCATTCACCTGAAAATTAATGGCTTTTATGTTATTTCATGATATTTTATTATATCATTGTTCCTATGAATATAATAATATTTCACATACTTTTAAATAACTTATACTATTCTCCATATAATAATATTTAATTTTACTTATTGCATTTCTACATTCTTTGAATTGTAATAATTTACAAGTTCAGGGCTGTTAGGGTTTTGTTCTTACTATTAAAAACATAATTTTATTTTTCATCATTTCTCCCCTATAGATTTCAACCAGCACATTTCACTTCCAAACAAATATACATACCCCACAGAAACAAGATATATCAAAATTTTATTTTTCAGTATATATCTGAACCAAATTACTATGCAAAAACTAATTCTCAGTAAATATTAAAGCTGACTTTATACTTTAAAGATATCACAGATTCTTTTTTAAAAAATATATTTTATTGACTTTTTACAGAGAGGAAGGGAGAGAGATAGAGAGTTAGAAACATCGATGAGAGAGAAACATCGATCAGCTGCCTCCTGCACATCTCCTACTGTGGATGTGCCCGCAACCAAGGTACATGCCCTTGACCGGAATCGAACCCGGGACCTTTCAGTGCGCAGGCCGACGCTCTATCCACTGAGCCAAACCGGTTTCGGCAAAGATATCACAGATTCTTGAAACACACTCAAAGATTATCTATTTTTCAGTATGCTTAAAACCACTAATTCCCAAGGATGAAAGTAAACATTTATATAAAAAAATAAAATAATTAAAAAATGCATGTTCCTTATAAAAACACATTATCTAGTCTTTTGCCTAAAACCCACTTTAAAAATAGAATATTATACCTTTGTGTTAAATGAAATACCTACCATAATTGGTTATTTTAAAAACTAATTTATAATGGAAACTTATGTGTTTTTAGCATTAGCTCCTAACGATCAGCCAATGTTAAAACCATGGGATGCCTCGGGCACTTTTGCAGGGTGACCTTTTATTTTCATTAACTGTGCTGTGTAAAAATTGAATTTTGATGTAGTCTCTGCCTTAGCCATAGCCCTCAGTGACTTATAAAATCAAGCAATTAACATATTTTAAAACAAAATCATTTTACTGCAGATTGTCGTAGCACATTTCTCCCACACCTTTGTGCCTGATTTGACCCATGGTAACTGACGCTGCAAATGATTGCTTCACGGGATACTTAAAGCTCATCATACCATGTGAACGCACAGGAATGTAGCGTTTATCTCGTTTTTAACAAGCCATGTCAAAGTAAGGAGACCTAATTTCACACATTAGAAGAAAAGAAACATTTAGAATCACTAATCAGTGATGAGGGAAAGCACATGTGAAATGAGTTTGGGGTGAGTGAACATTTTTCCAATTATCAAGCTATATACTATAGGGAAAATATGATAAACAGGAGAATGAATCACTCTTGCTTCACTCTTTTCTAGAAAGATGATTATTAATATGGAAATCTCACTGGTTTTCCACACAAAATACGGTTGAGAATGATGTAAAAGTTTATAGAACGTGGCAAATTATTTCTCAAACAGAAAAGGAATATAGATCTTAAAATAGTAAGTGTGACTACCAATTGCACAAATGGTAGTTATGATGCAATTTTTTCATTTTATTTCAATTTAGTTGGAGAAATGTGTTAAGTTCTGTGTACCACAATTACAAAGAAAAAAAACATTAAAATGAATAAGTTGTTATAAGAACATGAGAAAATTTTTTTGGGGGGGAGGGATTACCCTGGCCTATATAAAATAAACAGACAAATAAATAAATAAAGTTAACATTTTAAAATTAAGCTTTAGATAAATGTATTATTCTAAATGCTTACATATGCACACACAGACTCACAAAAACACACAAATAAAAATAGTATATTGAATGTTATTGAGATGAAAATATAGAACATAGGTTTTATAGGAAATATTTCATAGAACATAGGAAATATTTCATAGAACATAGGTTGTGTTCTATGAAAGGAGACTGGTAAGAGATGGAAAAAACAAACTAGATACAGGAAGAAAATATTATTATATACCTGTAAAAAGGACTTTTGCAGGAGTCTAGACTCTCAAATTTCAAACATAATGAAATTAAAAATGGCCAAAAGAATAAACATTTAGTCAAAAATATAGGATATACAAATGGCAAATAGGTACATGGAAAAATATCTGTTAAACATCATTGACTTTGAGGGAAATGCATTCTTAAAACCACAGAATGTCAGTAATTCCATACAACTCTTACATGGGAACAAAACAAAACAACAAAATGTACAATACCAAGTGTTGCGGACATAAGAAAAACTGGAACTTTGATAGAATAAGTGGGAATGAAAAATGACACAGCAACTGAAAAACAATTTTACAGTTACTTATAAAGGTACATAGGATTTGCTGTACGATCCACAAATTCTGCTCTTAGGAATTTAGAGAAGTCAAAATCCTATTCACACCAAAACCTATACACAAATATTTATAGTAGCTATATTCATAATAACACTGAACTGGAAACAACCCAAATGTCCCACACAGGTGGAAGGATGAACAAATTGTGGCGCACACACAGATATAGAACACCACTCCCCAATATAAAGGAGCAAATTTGATAGATGCAGTAACTTGGATGGATAGCGAAGGAATTATTTTGAGTGGGAAAAAAAATACAGCATCAAAAAATTTTATTCTTATGTTTTTAGATGACATTCTTCAAACGGAAACAACATGGTTTTGGAGAAAAAATCAATAGTTAGCAGCAGTTGGTGACTGAGGTAAGTTCTTACTGCAGAGGAGAGCACATGAGAGCTTTTCGGACTGATGGAACTGTGGTGAGTACAAATGTTTGTAACTGCACAGGAAACAGTCAACCTGGTGAAGTTTGCTTAAAAATGAGAAGACATATAAGAACACACAAAGGTACGATTTATGCATTTTAATTTAACATTTGTGTGTCAATATTTTGGTTTTTGTGCCAAGACTTTTCTTTGAACATGGATACAGTGTTTAGAGTTCTGCTTCTTGTTGTTGTTTTTCTATTTGTGAAAACATAATGACTTATATACTATTTTTAATTCCGTTTTTCTAAAGTGGAATGATATATTCCAAACACTTGTGAATAAATTTGAGGATAAAAAATACCCCCAAAATGCTAGAATGAGTAATTAGAGGAATGAAGGGGAAATTATTACATCATTCCAAGTTCCCACAGAGCTAAGAAAGTTTGACTCCGTGTTAGACAAAACTTGGCATTGGAACTCAAGAAAAATCTGTATTTACATTTCTATAGCATTTGTGGGAATTTAAATGCCTAAAACTTTCTAGCTTTCTGGGAGGGATTTCACATTATATAATAATTATTTTTCTAATGAGACTAAAAGGAGTTAGGAAATTGGTAGTGTTTTATTAAGCATCCAGATGCTTCATTCATTTATCTCATTTAAAATCACAATTTTATGAATTTTTATTACCTTAATTTGCACATGTGGAAATTAAAGATCATATGGTTTAGATATGTTCCCCAATGCCAGATAGCTGGTAAGAAAAACAGATGGAATAGAAACTAGGTACAGTAGTATTTATTAAATTAATAAATATTGCTTGTGTTTCTATTGCACCTAAGTGGGGGAAATACAGGTTAAAGAAACACAACAGTTGCCCTAACCGGTTTGGCTCAGTGGATAGAGCGTCAGCCTGCGGACTCAAGGGTCCCAGGTTCAATTCAGTCAAAGGCATGTACCTTGGTTGCAGGCACATCCCCAGTAGGGTGTGTGCAGGAGGCAGCTGATCGATGTTTCTCTCTCATCGATGCACATCCCCAGTAGGATGTATGCAGGAGGCAGCTGATCGATGTTTCTCTCTCATCGATGTTTCTAACTCTCTCTCCCTCTCCCTTCCTCTCTGTAAAAAAATCAATAAAATATATATTTTTTAAAAAAGAAACATAACAGTGCTGTGTTTCTCGTCCATATGACTAAGGAGTACGAATGTTCCTCCTTTGTGACCTTAGGGGAGGCAGATTGCTAGGGGATCCCCGATCCTGTCTTTTTTCCTTTGGGATTTTTGCCAGGGTACATGATCATACAACAAAAAAAATCCTGCATAACTAGACGTATCCATGGGACTTTGGTTTTGCCAGTAGGATGTGAGCAAAATAAATTTCTACTTCATTATTTGCATAAAATAGAATTGCTTATTCTCCTTTTCTGCTTTTTGCCTTTCCTGAGTGACAGAACACATTCATAACAATATATAAGGTAGCTTCTACCATGCACATTAGGGCAACACCAGAAGACATGGTGGAGGAAACATGATCTGAGAATGATGTAGTTTTGCTGAGTGACACTACCTTGCTGTCTTCACTCCAGCCTGTCACTAGAGGGCTAGATGAAGAGAGGGAGGAAAAAGAAAAATGGAAAAGTTTTTTTTTATATGTATGTGGCTGTCTTTTATAACTTTGTCATAACGGTTTTGTCTATACTCTATGGATGTATTTGGTAAAACGATTATTTGTATAGAAATATTACAAAGAACCAAATATTACAACAAATGAAAAGAATAAATGTAGTTAGATATAGTGGAAGAAGTAGCTAGTCCTCTTGTACAGTTTTGGATAATCTTGTTAACTGTATTGTGATGGCTTTTATTGTGATAATTTTCTCCCAAAAATTGATGTTTCACTTAAAAGAAATATAATAGTACATCAACCATTAATAGGCCCTTAACTTTTTACATGATTGTTATGATCTGACATCTGCCTACCAGTGGTTGGCAAACTCATTAGTCAACAGAGCCAAATATCAGCAGTACAACAATGAAATTTCTTTTGAGAGACAAATTTTTAAACTTAAACTATATAGGTAGGTACATTGTTATTAACTTAATTAGGGTACTTCTAAGGCTTAGGAAGAGCCACACTCAAGGGGCCAAAGAGCTGCATGTGGCTCGCGAGCTGCAGTTTGCCGACCACGGGTAGACTATAAAACAATTCACCATTTATAGTTTATTATTATTCATTTAATTTCAGTTTATCAATTTGAAGCTAATAGTTTAGAAGGCTAGAGTAATAACTTGGAGTATATTGACAGTGAATGAAGACAGAACACTTTCTCATAGCTTTTATTTAAACATAAGAAACAGAAAAAAAAGTCTTTAAGATGTTAAAAAGCAAATTTAAAATTCTTACCCATAAAAACAAGTATAATATATCCTTCAGGCCCACAGAGTAAAATAAAAGTTCAGGACTGAGAAGAAAATTGGAATATTTCATCGGAAGATGTTTACATTTCAGGAACAAGTGTGTTATGTTCCTGATTCAGTGGAGGCTTCAAAACACAAATCCTTTTCACAAACATTTTTGTCCATGGGATTAGTTCCCAAGCTACCATAGAAAGTCCCCGTATCTGTAAGTGACCTGGGAAAATATAAGTTGTACACTTCCATCTGCGCTATATTTAGATTCCTCAGTCACTGTGCCTCATTGCTCAGAGATGGCCCTTAACAACGTCTCCCCGCCACCAATACCACAGCCACGCCTGGTGATTAAGCTCAGTCCCCACTCCTTTACCTCATCAACTTGCCTAGGCTACACTTCAGCCACCAAAAGTATGGTGGCATCATAGGCTTATGTGCTTTCCCCCAAACTGCTTCACCAGTAAGAAAATAAAGCCTTCAAACACAACTAAATCATCCTAAATGCTTCACACACACTTATTTGGTTATTTTCACAATACCTAAACGTGTATCTTAGAGAAACCTACTTCTTCTATCAGCTGTCATTTCAACCACTATTAACTTCTTTGCTCTGTTTGCTTCTTAACCCTTTTTTTCCCCTAATTCTACTTTCATTCTAGGGATATTAATTGCTACTCTAAAAAAAAAAAAAAAAAAAGAAAGACCTACATTTTGATCACTATATATTATCAAGTTTATGCAGTCTTCACTGCTGCTAAGCTAGCCATATTTATCATGCTTATTATTTCTGTTATTCTCCACCGGGGAGTGCTGTTTCTTAAAAACATTGAACTTCCCCCTTTTTAATCACTATCTTTGTTCCCTCCATTTTGAAAAGAAACTGCTTCCAGTTTCAGCCACCATGATTGTAAATGTGTTTGCATCCACTTTTCTTCTTTATCAGTCAGGGTTGAGTCAAGAAAGCACAGACTGTTCCAGGTCTTTCAACACGAAGGGATTATATATAAGGGAATATATATATATATATAATATATTGGCAAACCTATGGAAGAGCTAGTAGTGAAAAACAAAGGAAAAATGTCTCTGGCTTTCAGAAAATAAGAAAGCCCCACCAATGATCTCAGTCACTAATAGCACTAGCGTGGCTAATTTTCAGGAGGATTCCAAGAATTAGGGCAAATTTTCATTTCTTCTTCTCATGATATTTCAATCCTGCTGGAAGACAATTATAGCTTTGAATTTCTATGCATTATTCAAGAGCTTCTTGATGGTGGAATCTACTCTGGAATTATATTGGTAAGAATCCTGAGAAAAAATTGTTCTCAGGTTTCCATTCCATATGATACCGAGGAGAGCCGCAAATGTTTGTAGTGCTGAAGCTTAATGGCCAATGAAAAATCTGGCTCATATCCCTTTGCTTTTGTGAACAGTACAGCGCAAGAGGTAGCTTCCTCGGGGCTAGAAATATCTCTCCATATGTTCACTGTATTCCATTCATTTCTGTGCTCCCTAGAGAATTTTTTTATCAATTATTCCTTCTATTACCAATGTCTTCAAAATATTCCTCTGTGCTGGGTCCTATCAGCATTTAATTCAATTTATTCCTGTTTCAGGAGAAAATCATAAATAAAATCTCACAGAATTCACGCTCATTCTAACTTCAGTTTTTTCTTCTGTAAAATCAAATTTCTTACTCTTAACAATATCCTCTTGAAATGTTTATGGAAGTACCAACTGCTCTATATACTTATAAATTGCTTTTAGCATTTCTGAATGCTTTCAGTATTTAATGCAAAATATTATAGACGTTTTAAGCATAGATACACTAATTAATTAATTACATAATAATAATTTTAAATAATATCCTGAGAGAAGGCATTATTGATGAAAAGTTCTTTACCAATTAAATCCATGCTAATCAAGTAAGTTTTACTGAAAAAAAAATTGTTACAATAAAAACTGGATAAAGCAGCTTCATGTTTGGTGTGGAAGGAATTTAAGCTACTATCTCTATTACTCCAGCAGTTGTGAACAATAAGGTGTGAGGAAGTGAGTCATGTCAGTTTTTCTAGAAGCACAGATATCTCTCCTATGTCCTGGATTTATTGCAGAATTGGATTATATACTAGAGATTTCTTTTTCTCTTCAGGGCAACTCCTCAGTGTAAGAGTTTTACAGTTTCAACTGGCATCTAAGATTCCATATGCACCTCATTTGTAAATAAAAATATTTATATCCATCACTAAGTCTTTCTAATTTAACAAAGCTGAATTCCAGTATATTTCAAATTTAAGGCTGTCAAAATAGAGGTTACTTTCTTAGTTTTCATGACTCATGCTGAGAAGCTCTTTGACCAACTAGACAGGGGTGGGCAAACTTTTTGACTCGAGGGCCACAATGGGTTCTTAAACTGGACCGGAGGGCCGGAACAAAAGCATGGATGGAGTGTTTGTGTGAACTAATATAAATTCAAAGTAAACATCATTACATAAAAGGGTACGGTCTTTTTTTTTTTTTAGTTTTATTCATTTCAAACGGGCCAGATCCGGCCCACGGGCCGTAGTTTGCCCACGGCTGAACTAGAAGGTTTATTTATATGCTCTCCAAATAGCTAATAATACAAACTACTATGCAATTTCATATAAATAAAATTATTTTTAGACTTACCCTTCACTCATATATTAAGAATTTTAATGTCAATATCTTACTGAATTAGAAAAAAAATGAATATAAAATAATAAGAGAATAAAAGATGAGAGTTGCCTCCACCGGATATTAGTAATAAGAAATTGCATGAAAATTTGTTATACCAATAAAAAGTTATTGATATGAGAATTACTCATTTAACAGATATTCATTTACTAGGCAATGGATGAGGACCTGGGAAAATAAAAGTTTATTAAGAAACAGTCCTCATCCTTTGTACGAGTGACATTAATAGTATATTAGTTAGAGCTTTTCAGAGAAAAAGAACCAACAGAATATATATATAAGGAATTGGCTCTTGTGATTATGGAGGCTGACAAACCTCAAGATCTGCAGGAGACCCAGGGGAGCTGCTGGTCCAATTCCAGGCTGAGTCTGCAGGCCTCGGAACCAGACCTCACAGTATAGTTCCAGTCCAGAGGACAGCATGCTGGAGACCAGGAAGAGCCCGTGCTTCAGGTCAAGTCCAAAGGCAGGGAAAATGATCGTATTTGAGGGAAGGTCAACTTTTTGTTCTATTCCAACTGATTAGATGAAGCCCACCTATATTAGGGAGGGCAATCTTCTTTACTCGGTTTGCTTATTCAAATATTGATCACATCAGAAACACTCTCACAGGCATTCCCAGGACCATGTTTGACCAAATATCTGGGCACTTCTTGGCCCAAGTCAAGTTGACACATAAACTTAACTAATAAAAATGATTAGAATGATACCTTTGTAATTACAATTGCTCTTCATTTAAATTAGTATTTTGGCTGTATTCCTGCTAGTGAGGATAGCACAAAATTATAGAACTTTGCATGTAATACTTTTAAGTATATAGAAATTATATTGTTTTAATTTCTACAGTGACTTACAATGTATAATGTACATATAGTTTGTACATTTAACTTATGGAATACCGACAACTGCATTTTTTAATATATTTTAATAATTATCAAGGATGGCATTTCCTTATTATGGATGTATAGAAATTATATCTGAAAGTTTATTTTCTATATATTCCATTATGAAAACAAATGTAGTTTTCTGGTATATGTTATACATAATCTAATGGATTTCATATTTATGGTATTTTTTCACTGACTAATGAATATATGTGATTGTTTATATGCTGGTCTCTGATGTTTCAATCCGATACTCCATCCAGATGAATGTATATATGAATTGATAAATTAGTAGTTAAGGAGTAGATGCAGTCTAGTTTGCATTTAATAACATAGTTGATGGTGGGCAGTAGCAATCACCAATATTATAAGATTAATCACAGCATTTTGTTAATATCTAAATTTATAATTTAAAATGATGCATAATTACTGGAAGTATCAATGAGCTGTTCTATGATCATTAGAGGCTCATGTGTATATTTTCCACAAGATAGAGTTTCTGGTGTCAAATATTTTAGTAGATACGTAACGAAATTCTTGAAACTAAGGATGCACTCATCTTTGATGAATAAATCATAATACCTGAGAATTTCTTTATTATTTTGATAAATGTTCAGGGAACTTAAGATTCTTACTCCAACCACTTGGAGTGAAAGATAGCATGGAAGTAGAGAATGCATGGGCTTTGCAATCAAGTAGTCTGGAATATAAATTTAAGCGTTAGCACTGACCAGTGACATAATTTTAAGCAATTTACTTCTGTTTTCATTTTCTAGTTTGGGCACATAATAGTTGCTGAATTAATGTAAATCTACTCTTTCCAACTCATTGAATTAAATGCTGTACTATTGTTCCTGGGTTAGATGTTAACAAAGAGAGGGGAAAGAGAGTGTGAAAAGTGTGTCTTTGGGGAAGAATTATATATCTATATATTAATATTCTTTTTTGGATAAGATTAGGTAAAAAAAAGTATTCATCATTAAGATATTAAAAATATGCTTCTAAGTTAAACCAATTTTATTTCATAGTTCAACTAACAATAACTTTTAGAATTCTTTATAAATTTGTTTTGTATAAATATGAATAACTATATATATATATATATAATTTCAAACTTCAATTCTACATATAAGAAATACAATTTATTAACCACCATTAAGCTTGGCAACATAAGTACCAGGGGCCAAGAAGGTATCTTTTTGCCTCTTTATAAGTTTTTATTCTTATTTCTTTTTCTTGTAAGGCACACGTAACATCCCCTTATAGCTATACTTTAAGATTAAAGTCTATAATGAAATTTTTGCTTTATGAAACCTAACATTGAATGGTCTGCTACAACTACAACATAATAGCCCAATACTTGTCTATGCGATTCAATCATTTCTACATTCAAATTCAAATTATATTTTAGCTTAAGTTCTCAACTTGCTACTTGAGTGTAATAAAACAAGTCAGATTATGATAATCATCATATCTGGTTCATTCTAAAGACATGGGAGATGATTAGTAATCAACTATAACAAAAATCAATTATAATACTGGTAAAAGGAACAGGTGAGGGACAATTAAAATTCTGGAGTGGAAAGGAAATGTAAGATATATCCCATGATTGATATATCTCCATTTTTCGTCTTCAAACATGGCAAATTTTTATTTACTTGAATAGCTTTAATGCATGTATATTTGAAAGTTTTAATAGATGTGATTTTTCTCCTCAGAAGAGAGTATAAAATATTCATGTTAATATCAAATATTATCCTTATGAGGGCTTTTCTGACAATTAAAAGAGAGGCTGAAAATGCATTGTGATCTATATTAAATTGTTTATTTTGTAACGACAGCCCTATGACATTATGTCTTACAATATTATGCATGCTGATCTCCTGAGACCTCTTGCTTTAATAAATTGTCAACCAACTGGGAGGTGATTTCTCTTCTTGACATTAAAAAGTCCCACTTCAAAGTAAAGTGCTGTCATAATGGGAAGCTTAATTTAAATTAACTAAAATGGAAAAGTCAGAGATTTCTAAAAACAAAACAGAATCTAAGCAACTTCAGTCATATGAGTATTTTGTAAAGCCTAATTATTTTAATTTTTATTAAAGTCTTTTATAACAATAAGTTAATATAAATATTGTTGGTATTATTTTATACATAAGATTTTTATAATACTAGCTCTTTTAGAAATGAAAGCCCTTCTAAGCCATTTAAATAATTTAAATAACATATATGAGCACATTTGAGAATTCTGAGAGTGGCATTCCAAAGTAGTGTTGTGATTCATTAACAATAATAGCCTAAATGAAGTGAAAAATAGTTAAACAGGTATGTGGAGTTGTTGACAGAATGCTTTTATGGACCTAAGGTGCTTTGCTGACTGAATCAAGTCACACATGGGAGGTCTGTTCCCAGAAACCCCTTCTCAATGTCTGCTAACTGGTCAAGAAAATGTGAATATTTCTGCCTTCGATGCTTTCTTGCCAAGGTGCTGATTACTTTTCATGTGGATATATGGTTAGACTATTACATGTAGATTATTTTTATTAATTATAACCCCTATTGCTTTTTTAATCTTCAATTTATTCAGATACAAATGTATTGTATTACAGGATATTTTGTTTATCTTTATACATCTAGAACATTGTCAATATGGACATCGAGATTTTCAATATTGCCTAGAGAGATGGTGCTATTTTAAATTATTTTATAAATAAATGCTTCTGAGTTGTGCTTTTTTCTTCCTTAAAACTATCAACTTATAAATATATTTATATTTAGTAAGAATTAGATGCTTCTTTGTTATAGCAAACTAGTATAGTTACTTACCACATTATTCAACAATCTTGATTTAAATCTATAGTTTTTAAAATATTATGTTATAAATGCAAACTAGGCAACTTATTTATGTATCTGTGCTTCAAATCATAGAGAGGGAATCAAACTGAGAACACTGCCATGGGCCTTTCCAGCCATTCAGAATATGGCTAAAATGTGACAATCTGTATGTGCTCTTGACACTGCATGCCACATTGATCCTGAGATGGTTCATAAATTGGAGTTCAATGCTTCCCATCCTTGGGTTACTGAAAAACAAAAACAAAAGGCAGAGATTAACTTAAAATTTAAGTAAATCAGATCAATACAGTAGTCATTGACCTAGATAACTAATTGTCTGTATTATATGTGATTAACCCGAGATAACAACAAAAAGGCTAATGATTATGACAAAGGACACACTGCGATAGCCTATTTGTTGCCTTTAATCCACCCTATAAACTGATTAACTCACTTCTGACCTGGGGTACTTTCAGAGGCAAGGAAATGTTATTCTGAAACTGCCCTCACCGGGCTGTGCCATGTGCTTTTCTGCTTTTGCAATATGCTGGCTTTTCTTTGATGCTAGGAGCTTCAGAGCATTTTATGCATCCAGGCAGATAAGGTACAAAAGCTTTTAATCACACTAATTCCTCTAACTGTTCCTAATCTATATCTAAATCTCTCATCTGTTCCTATTCTGTCACAGCTGCTGCTGGATGAGAAAATAAAAAGGCTCTTGAATTCTACTTTAACTGAACTGAACTCAGACTTTAGCTGTCAGAAGCATTGCCTTTTCCTTTCCATGGCAATGCTCCTCTGACCACAGGGTTTATGGTTCCCTTGGAAATGTATATTATATATCTTAAATCTGTACAGAAATACATTTGGACTTCATGATGTATCACATTGATAGACATTTTCCCCTAGCCTAGTGTAACAAAATAGCTATCATGTAATATTTCTAAAAAAGTTAATGGGAAATATCAATAAATTTATTTCTTGAGTTTCCAGGGGCAAAAAAAAAGATCAATTGGCTAAAAATTATAAGTATATAATTTAATTGTACATAACATTTTTTAATTATGAGATTTTAAAAAAATAATTGCATTAGCTTTGTCATTCAGAGAAGAGTCTCCAGGCCTTGGTGCTGACAATAAGCAACACGCTAATGGCCATTGGGGAAATTCACATATTGACTAGTGGGTTGTGGTAAGTTCCACTATTAATTTTAAGTCCTTTGATTTCTGGTTGACATCTAGATAGGCTTTGCAAAAATACAACTACATACATAGTAGTGGATACACATAGATATAATCTAATTCATGAACTATTCTATTTTTGCTATTAACAGCTTAATATATATTTTATTGAAAATCTTTGAAATTAAACTGTAAGAAAAAATTAGCTTGAAGAATTTAGATCTATGATTTTATTTTTAAAAAGGTATCCTTATCAACTTCAGAGTGCTCCACTTTCAACAGAAAAGAGAGACTGGAATTGGTATGGTAGACTAGAGGGACGTATGTAATGGTCATTCCATCATTCCATCATTTTACATGACTGAAGAAAAAAATATGACTCTATTCAATTGAGAATAAACAATAGGGGTTGTAAGTAGTATTTGATTAAAAACAGGCTTGAATTATATGCTCTTACCTTATACTCCTTAACATATTTTTCTGTCAGTTTTAATTCTTTAAACAAACATAGTTGACACTAAAGATTAATATTAATTGGGGACTTACAAGTTTTAAGGGACTTAAAATGCAAAGCAAATCAGAAGTTCACCTTTTAAGAGACAATTAAAACATAATTAACAAGTAATTAATATGATGAGCTTCCAAAAACATGAAATTCATTTCACTATCAAACTATAGTGGCAATGACAAGCATTCTTCTTGGTGAATAGCAAATACAATTGTGCAGTCCCTGCTACTGTGCCAATAAGAATAAATTATTTGAGGTACATGAATTTTTTCAATTGGAAACTGTTAAATTATTAAGCAAAATTATTTCCTATTTAAGATATATCTGATCTACAATGATTAACATCAGAACTCAAAATTTTATAGATTTCTGCACAAAGTAAAAAAAAAAAAACACGTTATTTTAAACACAGAAAATAGAGATATATTTCAAACACCATGGCATGATGGTGAGATAACCATTATTAGAAGCATTTGTCTGAAACTAGGTGATTAATTCTTGTGCATGTTGTAGTTGAACGTTAGTCATATTATACAATTGTAGCTGAATGAGTATTGTTCTGCTTGCTGAATGGTGAATTGAATGTGATGTAACTGTTTTGTATATGCATGACTAGACTTCAACATATGAATAATGGATGATAAATGCATTAAAATAGGAACATGTGAAAGACTATAACATTGAATAATTTAGAGAGCCTAGAAAAATCAGATAGCATAGTGTAAAATGGCCTGATAATGTCTCAGAGATGATTTACCTATAAAAGAAACCATTTACTCTTTAGATAATTAGCCAAACCAGAAAGGCAGTTCCTGATTGGCTAGGTCCACAGTGGTCGGCAAACTGCGGCTTGCGAGCCACATGTGGCTCGCAAGCCGCAGTTTGCTGATCACTGGCTAGGACATTTATTCCTCAAGATGACCTCCTGGGGGCTAGTTCTGTTTCCTAAGTTGATCCAGCTTGCTCATAAAGTTTGGAATTTATGCTTTGTAGTAAAAAAATAACATAGTATATACAAAATTTGTTGTGAATTTTAGACAGCAAAAAAAAAAAAAATTGGTGACAAGAAGAGTAAAGGTTTTAGTGTTTTGAATATATAGTTCTGGCTAGGGAGTATGAGGAAGATAACATGTGGAGGGAAAATTCCTAATGCTTTTGCCTTAATAGTTTGTGATTCCATAGATATGATTACAACAATTACTGAAAACATGACCTTATTTGTAAATGTGTTATCCTAGTGTTTATTACTCCTTTTAGAAAAAAAATAACATACCATTGTCCCTGGCAAATGTTTAGTGCAGAGAAAAAAATGCTTATCATTTCTTACATCTGGCTTTCACACTAAACAAAGAAAAAAAAACCTCAAAGTAAATTTACAGAGAATTATTGTTTAATTTCATCATTTTATTTTCCCTGATGTGTTTTTGCTCACCTTGTAAAGTTTATGTGTATTATTTTCAGTTTCATGAGTTTTAGCATTACATTCATTTTTCTTATTTTTTAATTTCATACTAAGTTTTCTTTTTGTTTTTTCCTCCTGAGCCCTCTTTCAGTTTTACATAATCAGAGTGAAGAGAATTACCAACTACAATATAATCTTTGTGAGGCATAATTTTATTTTCTAAAGTAAGCCTCTTTGAAATGACTTTTTGTTGAACTTGGAGAATTGGGGGTGTATATATATATATACATACATACACACATACACACACATATATATACACACACACATATATATACATACATTTTGTTATCAATTATAAAAATAGCAAAAATATAAACAAAACACTTCTCTAAGAATATTTGCTGATTTAACAGGATAATAGTGGAGATGGAAAAAAGTAAATTTGAACATAAAAGAAACATATCTTTTCAGTGGAATATTTATTGAAGTTGCTTAGTATAAGTTAATCATCAGTCCAATAAGATGTTCAGGAAATTTATGGTGATGCTTCATATTTATTTGAACCTCAGTATCTGGGAAGCACTAGAAGCCAATTGAATACTGACCTCATCCAGTTTAGTTTACCATTGATTGAAAAATATTTTCAAATGTTATTTTAGAATAACATATAACATTATTTTGTAATTAGTCAAGTACTCATTTATCTAAAATTATCTCAGATACCTCCATGCGAATCCGTGTGATTAAGAGAGGTCATCATTCAAAATGGAAAATCTTCACTCTTTTCTTTCCTCAAGGCAGTGACAGAGAGGACACATTGAATGCAAGCTTGAAGCTATCCCACTCTTAACTGCTGTCAATTATTATTCCAGTGAGTTGGAATGCCACCAGTTCACTTCAGTCTGCTCTCAGTTTTTCACACCAGGGCTTTCCTGAGAGGTGGCCCACAGTTGCCAGGACGGCCCCAGTGCCACAGAGCATTGTCAAATTTAGCTAGCAGTCAGCGGTTCTCAACCTGTGGGTCGCGACCCCTTTGGCAGTCGAATGACCCTTTCACAGGGGTCGCCTAAGACCATCCTGCATATCAGATATTTACATTACGATTCATAACAGTAGCAACATTACAGTTATGAAGTAGCAACGAAAATAATTTTATGGTTAGGTCACAACATGAGGAACTGTATTTAAAGGGCCAGAAGGTTGAGAACCACTGCCTGCTCATCACATTAAAACAGCAGATAATTGCTAGATTGGGGCTGCCATATTAAACAATATTAAAGCTCAATTAATATAATTTATCACCCACATTTTTATCTCTTGAAATATGCATTGTGAAGCAACCTTTAGCTGTGTGCAAATTCTAAAATGTATCACTTAAATTAAATGGTTAGCTAAATAACTTTTTAAGCCCCTCAGGGCTTGTTACCAAGATCTGTTCACAGTCTATACCCTTTCCCTAAGTTATAGTATCATGGTAATATCTATAGTATAGATTCTATATTCTATAAATTGCCATTTTTGCATAGTCAGGAAAAACATGTCTTCATTAAGTCCAAACTTTTATATCATACTGCCTATTTATTATTGCCTATTTGACAACTTTAAGTTATACACACATAATATGTGAAACAATAAAACTTTTGAAGCTTGCCTTGCTTATCCCTTCTCTACCTGTTATGTTTCTACTCTCTCCAGTCTGAATATTTATGTTATCTATATCTATATCTATATCTATATCTATATCTATATCTATATTCTTCTCATTCTCCTCCTCCTCTGACTATTCTCAAACGTTTCACTATGACATGCATGTCAGTGAAATATTTACATCTTAGATAGCATCTGTGATGATATCCCCCTGTGAAGGCCACTCTACATATACAGATCTTCTGAACAATCCTAGAAAATTGCACAATGTTTATATTAGGCCTTTCCAACTGTGAAACAACTGTTTTAGGAGAATAAATGGTTCATCTCTGTGTGTATTCTTTATAGTACATGTATATTCACTGAATTTTGTGCTTTCAAAACAAAAGTTATAATCAAGAATATCTTTTTGGCCATGGCTGGTGTGGCTCAGTTGGTTGAATGTCCTCTTGTGCACTGAAAGGTGGCAGGTTCAATTCCTGGTCAGGTTGTGTGTTTGTGCCCCAGTCAGGGTGCATAAGGGAGGCAACTGATAGATAATTTCCTCTCTCTCTCTCTCTCTCTCTCTCTCTGTCCATCTTTCATTTACTCTTTAAAATCAATAAAAAGCATATCCTCTGCATGAAGATTTTTTAAAAAGGAATGTTTTTTTAAATAATTATATCATTTAAAATAATAAATAAAAGACTCTATAGCAAAAAATGAGCAGCATGATTGGAAAAATGGAAATAATTCTTGCTCCTGTGAAAGAATCTTACAAATTATACACTATGGAAGTCGTTAAAACATATAGGGAAGCTCAAGGGAAATACAGTTATAATTTTATTTATAGGCTGAATCTCTGTGCATGCATTAACAACCCTAATGCATTGGCTTAATATAGAGTTCTAAAAAAAGATAAGAGGTTCCATCATGCTCCTTATCATTTGTCACAGGTATGTGGTCTTTACATTGTGCAAAAGGGCTCACACACTGAGTACCTAATACTATGTAACTCAAAGCATGTTCAGAACACAGAGAATATCCTCTTTGTAAAAGTGCATTGTTGTTCTACAAGTTCAAATGTAAGCATACAGATTTTGCAGTCAAAAACAGAGAACATAAGGGAGAGAGATCAACCAAAGGACTTGTATGCATGCATATAGGCATAAGCACTGGATGCAGACAACAGGGAGTGAGGGTGAGGGCATGATTGGGGTGGAGGGGTGGGGGGGGATGGGAGGATAAGGACACATTTGTAATACCTTAATCAATAAAGGAAAAAAATAAAAAATTAAAAACCCAGGGGATATGGATAGAGAATAAATCAGATTCCTAACTGTAATTCATTTGGTAGATAGTATCTCCAAGAGGCATAATTCTGAAAAATCAATTTTCTGAAGGAAAAATGATTAATCTCAGAGCGAATTTTACACATACCAAGAAAGTCACATGGAGTGTAGGCAGGAGTCATCCTTGGTTGTCAAGGCAACTGTAATTTTAGTTTCTCTACTGAACAAGCTTCTCCATTTTCCTGGTTGTACTATGGATGTTAACTAGACTGCCATGTCCTCCTGCAAAGAGTCTTAGGATGCTGTTCTCCTGAGGGCTAATCAATATATGAGATTTCCCACCATGATAAGTCAGACAAATACATCAAGATCTAATTTTCTTTTCATCTATTCAGTAAATCAACTGTGAAATTCAGAACTGACCCATGTGCTTGGGGGCTAAAAGTAATCAGAGCTGACCTAATCAAGATTAAGAAATCATCTACATTTAAAAGAAAAGAAAGATACCACACCATGAAGAAGTTAATGATACTTTAATGAACCACACTTAAATTTTGCATTCATTTGTTATAGGTGAATATAGATTGTGGAGGTGGAGGGGGGAGGGTGGGACTTGCTGTATAGGCTAATTATTTGCAGAGATCTTGAGCAAGATAGAAGTAGGACATAAAGGCGATGGTAATATGAATTTACCAGAATCTATCAATGCTTATACCTCTAATGCTTTCTCTAACATATTTTTATTTTTTCTGAGAACAATTTATAACACTCTTTCTTTTGATATCTTTAAAAATAATACAGATTATTCTGAGTTTCACTATATTCTAAACACTCACCATTTGTATTTATTTTATATGCACTTGAGCAGTCAGAGAAGCTTAAAGTAAAGAGGTTATATGACCTGCAAAAAATTACTAAGAAAAAAAGAGCATGGGAAACATGTTCAGTATTTGACATTTTCCTTCAAAGGGAGATTAATAATATCCATGTTACAGAGTGAATATAAGAATAAATAAGATAGTAAAAATAGTGCAACACTTTACATAGTAAATCATAGCCTGTTTTTCCTTTGTTTATTTTCTTGATATATTTTAGTAATTTAAATGAAGTGATTGGAGACTATGATGTTCAATGAAAAAAAAATTATAGGAATTGAATATAGATGAACACTTTTTAAAAGGTATAGACTGGCTAATTGGATCATCTGCTGTGTATGGTGATCAATGTGAGAGAAAGTAGGGATAAGCCTAAATTAATTGATTAGAATGACAAAAAACATAGCCGATTTTAAAGGAGAATGGATTAACTCATCACTAATTTTGTGGAGTAACAACCATACATAGGGAGATATAAAAATTTACAGTCTTTCCCAATGAGGTTTTAACTCCCAGGTAAAAATGAAGCTGCCTTGCTGGTTTACAGTGATTTGGAGTGTTATATCTATGATTTCAAAATTTTGAAATAATGAATTTGTATCTCCATACATAAGGTGCAAGAAAAACACAAGACCATTGTGTAGATGGTATCAAAAAAAGTGAAAAGAACTCAAGGGCACTTAAGTAAATGGAATTTTCCTTGTGAAGAACCCAAGAATGTGGAACATTTCTCTATGCCAAGTCTTCAGATTACCTGGAATTAAAAATAACATAGACTGAAGTGGTTCTGAAGGAGCGTGCGGCTTAGTGTGCTCTTTGTTAGCTTCCGCCATGGTGTGCTGTGGCCAGGGCCAAAAGGTGCAGAAGGTGATGGTGCAGCCCATCAACCTCATCTTCAGATACTTACAAAATAGATCTCGGATTTGGGTGTGGCTTTATGAGCAAGTGAATATGCAGATAGAAGGCTGTATCATTGGTTTTGATGAGTATATGAACCTTGTATTAGATGATGCAGAAGAGATTCATTCTAAAACAAAGTCAAGAAAACAACTAGGTCGGATCATGCTGAAAGGAGATAATATTACTCTGCTCCAAAGTGTCTCCACCTAGAAATAACTTAATGAAGTGAGGAATTACTGAGAAGCAATACAGTTTGTGTTTTTTGTGTCCTTTGTTGGGAGAATATTTCTTACCCATCCAATATATAATAAAAGGGTTATATGCAAATTGACCCTATCAGCAGAATGACTGGGAATGTCTGGTCACTATGACACACACTGACCACCAGGGGGCAGATGCTCAATGCAGGAGGTGCCCCCTGGTGGTCAGTGTGCTCCCACAGGGGAAGCTCTGCTCAGCCACAAGCCAGGCTGA
>NW_005366834.1:613318-639320 GCF_000412655.1 Myotis brandtii | reverse complement strand
AGGAGTCCCAGACTGTGAGAGGGCACAGGCCAGGCTGAAGGAAACCCTGAGTGCACAAATTTTTGTGCACCAGGACTCTAGTTTATTCATATTGGCTTACAATACCCTTAAGTTACTACCAGATGACAATAAATGATGTTGAATTGTTTTTGTTAAAAAACAACAACAAGAAACAAAAATAACATAGACTGCCCAGCTGGTGTGCTCAGTGGTTGAGTCTTGACCCATGCACCACGAGGTCACAGGTTTGATTCGCAGTCAGGGCACGTGCCCAGGTTTCAGGCTGGATCCCGAGTAGGAGGCTTGCAGGAGGCAGGCAGACAATGATTCTCTTTCATTGATGTTTCTGTCTCCCTCTCACTTCCTCTCTCTCTCAAATTAATACAAACATATTTAAAATAAGTAAATTAATAAATAATAACGTAGGTGTTGAAATATTAAGTAATACATAAGCCATCAATTGTGAGTAAGAGAAAGTAGCATTACTGAAGCTAAGTCATATGTGGGAGATATCTTCCCAGGGGCAGGATAAGGACAGGGAAAAAAGTGTTCCTAGTAATAGAAATAGGCAATTGACCCTTAAGGAACAATTTCATGTGCACCAGAATGTCCTTTAGGTGAGAGAATGGTGCTGTCAGGAATCATTCTATGATGACACAGCATTTATTTCATTATTAATTCATCCCTGTTTATATTCAAGTGAAGGATTTCATGAAAGGATTTAAATTCACAAATGTGCTTCTTAAATTTGAATATTTCAAAAAATGTATTTTGCATTCCTATTTCTATGTCCTTTCTTATGGATATCACAATAAAATTCAGATGTCACTAGAGATGGAGTAAAAACAAGGATCAGATAAGAGAACATTGAAAAAGAAAAGAGAATAGAACATATTGAGGGAGAATTATTGAAGCTGGAGATACCACAGATTTTCATCTCAGAATTTTCTAAAAACTTTTTTGTTTAGAAATAATGATGCATTTCAGAAGAAGAGCAAAGATAGCACAGAGGGATCCCTTGTAACCTTCTCTCGGATCTCATATAATTTTAAAACCTTATAATGTGTCCTGGCATATTCTATGGATATATCCTGTTTGCTTCCTTCAACTTCCTGACTTCATAGACTTATATATTTTTTCTATTATCAAAACTTAGCAATTAACTTTGGTACAAAGTACAATAGCTAAATTGCAGACTATATTCATTACCCTAGTTTTTCTACTATTTTTTTTAATTCCAGAATTATGTGTATTATGTTGCATTTAGACATCATATTACCTTAGCTTCCTTTAATCTGTGATTTTTTTCTTTTTGTTTTATGATATAGACACTTTTTAAGGATACCAGTCAAATAACTTATAGGCCACTATCCTACTTGGCTATGTTTGAATACCACAGAGGTGGTGATCTTCTCATCCCATTGTATGGGGAGGAACATAATATCCACATGACTCATTCCCAGTCATAACCTTGATCCCTTGGCTAGTATGGTATTTGTCAGGTTTCTCTATTATACAGTTACTGCTATTGTTTTTTTAAACTATATTCGATAGAAGCAAGTCACTAAATTTAGCTTACTTTTAAGGGGATGGATATATATGAAAATCACCATAGTAAATTAGTTTTTTTCAGGGAGAGGTTTGAAGCTAGGTAAATATTTTGCATCTCCTAAAGATGTTGATCATACATTTTGACACTTATTAGCTTACAAGTATGACTGTGGTGTTGTAATAGGGTTTTACTAACTGTTAAAATAAATATTCATGGTACTTATTAAAGACTAGAGGCCCAGTGCATGACATTCGTACACTGGGGGGAGGGGTCCCTCAGCCCAGCCTACTCCCTCTCGCAGTCTGGGACCCCTCAAGGGATGTCCACCTGCCGTGTCCACCTGCTGGCTTAGGCCTGCTCCCCGCTGGCAGGTGGACATCCCCCGAGGGGTCCTTAGGATCCCACCACCACTGATGCACTCAGCAGCCATGAGCCTGGCTTCTGGCTGAGAAGCATTTTTCCTGTGGGAGCACACTGACCACCAGGGGGCAGCTCCTGCATTGAGCGTCTGCCCCCTGATGGTCAGTTTATATCATAGTGACCAGTCGCCCTGCCGTTTACATCAATTTGCATATTAAGGTTTTATATAGGAGAGTAAGGAAGACTTTATTTAAAAGGGACTACTTATCTAGGGTAGAGAGATCAGGCTCAACTTCAATTACAAAAAGGGAAAGTGGGATTCATAGTTTAGAAATAGGATGTATGAGAGATGGGGAGTGAGAGGAGCATCAGTGGATATAAATTACTAGGAGGTAACATGAGGGGTAAGAGCAGATTCTTGCTATAGGTACACCAGGGTGATTGGGTGTCACTTGGGGGATTGCAGGAGATTAGAAGCTGTCCAGATATCAAGGGTGAGGGATTCTATCTAAACTGACTTAGCAAGATTCTTGCTCTTAGGGATGAGGCCCAAGGATGTGCCTTCATCATAAAAGGTCTTACAGGAGCCTGGTTAGAGTTGGTTTAAGGGGAATCTTTGTCGTTACTGCATTCTTTTTACATTCATAAGTCAGAAATTTTTCTGTAAAGATTTATACCTTCTCTTCAGTTTATTTATTTATCCAATCCTTTGTATTAATTTCATTTCATGGTTATTTATTTTCAAGTAGGTTGCATTGGCAGAAGAATCTCTTAGTTTACATCTTCTGAGGTTGTCTGGAATACCACTTCATTCCTAAAGACTTTTTTTTTTTCTCTTCTGGATTTAGTATTCTGAACATTTTATTCCATCAGCACTTGAAAAATGTGACATTTATTTCTCACCTCTATCACTTCTGATGCCAAATTTGCTGTCATTGTAATTGTTTCCCCCACTATCTGCTGGTTTCAATATTGTTTTTCTTTGTCTTTATTTTTAAGCAATTATGATGTTCCTTGCCATGAACTTCTTTGGATTTTTCCTGTCTGATGTTCACCCAGCTATTTATCTATCTATCTATCTATCTATCTATCTATCTATCTATCTATCTATCTATCTATCTATCATTTATTTTAAGAAGGCTTATATACTTTGTCAAAGTTCAGAAAAGCTAGCCCATTACTTTTCATATATCTCTTAATCAGACCACCCTCTTTCTTCTCTTCTTCTAGGATTTCAGTATAACAAATGTTAAATTCTTCATTATGCTCCTCCAGGCTTCTGAGGTGTTGTTCATAATATTCAGTCTATTTCCTCTCTCTCTCTCTCTCTCTCTCTCTCTCTCTCTCTCTCTCTCTCTCACAGTTTCTAAAATTCTACTCTACATTTATCTTCTCAATTCTGCTATTTAGCCTATTCAGTGATTACTTCTTTCACCCCCACTTGCACCACTCATCCTAGCCAGGGCTAGAATTCCCCCCATATTTCTCTCCTCTTTCTTCAATAGTGGGTTTCCACCAATGCATTTTAAAATCAATTTATATTAAAGGATTTTTATTTTATTTTATTATGATAATATATAGTAGTTAGTTCTCAATTGTGATTTTGCTTTCCCTGGTTTGAGTTATCTACTGCCAACTGCAGTCTGAAAATATTAAATTGCAAATTCTAGAAATAAGCAATTTTTAAATTTTAAATAATACATTATTCTGAGTAGTGAGATGAAATCTCGTTCCACTCTATTCCTCCCAGGACATGAATCTTCCCTTTGTCCAGTATATCCAAGCTATATATGCTCCCCACCAATTAGTCACTTAGTAGCTGTCTTGATATCCCTACATGAGTTAACAGAGAAAGAGAAAGAAGAGAGATCACATTCAGATAACTTTATTATAGTATATTGTTATGATTGTTCTCTTTTATTATTACTTGTTGTTATTATCTTACTATGCCTAATTTATAAATTAAAATTTATCAAGGCATATATCTATAGGGAAAAACATAGTTTATATAAGTTTCTATACTATCCCTGGTTTTAGGTATTCACTGAGGGGTGTGTGTCTTGGAATGCATACCCTATGGATAAGGAGTGACTACTGTATACGTAGAATTCTGATATTGGTCTGGATGGATTTGTGAAGTACCTCCTGCCCCTGCCAAGTAAACACCACATGGGAAAACCTTCTAAGTATCTTCCTGATCTTCCAAATGAGCAGGTGGTAGGATTCCAGGAGAAACAACCCTAAGAAAATGCCAATTTGCCTTTGTCTCTGGTCTGCTGGAACATCACAATTTCATGCTAGCCCATATTCAGTCTTTAGCAACTCACAGAATGCATGTCAAATTTTTTAGTTGAATCTACTCATCAGATGTTTTTTTGTTTTGTTTTGTTTTTTGGTGTTTTTTTTTTTTTTTTCAATCCTCACCCAAGGATATTTTTTCATTATTTTTTAGAGAGAGTGGAGGAGAGAGGGAAAGACAGAGAAATATCCAAGTTAGAGAAAGACATCTATTGGTTGCCTCCTGTATGTGCCCTGTCCAGGGCCTAGGCTGGGGAAGAACCTGCAACCAAAGTGCATGCTCTTGACAGGAATGGGACATGGGACCCTTCAGTCCACAGGCCAGCACTCTATGCACTGAACCAAACTGGTGAGGGCTGAATCTACTCATGAGATTATATGACCAGGTGTCTGTTCCAGATAAGCAAATGCTTAGATTCCATTTCTACCTTCCGGGATCTTTGTTTAGATTTCTCTATTTTGTTTGACCTCCAGTTCTCCAATATTTTCAAGAAAAGCCATTAATTTATAATTGGTGTAACTTTTGCTTTCGTTCTAATGGTGGGAGCAACATTCTTCCCAGCTCTTTCAAATTCTGATTGAAAGCTGGAAAGTGTGTTGCTATTAGAGTTTGAAATAGCTGGAGAGAGTTTTGCTCTTACCCTTAGAACTACACCATCTAGAGCAGAGGAATTATGAAGTGGAAACATGGAAGCCTGAAATCTATCTGTTATCACTTCCAAAATGCATCTTATTAATACTTTTTCAATGAAATAAATTAATCAGAGTCACTTTTTGTTTTACTTAAAATTTTGAAATTTGAATGACCAAGTTGAAGAGAATGTGTGAGGAACCTATATTCAGTTGGTTTAAATAAAATGAGACAGTATTGAATTCATTTTTTTCCAGCTACAGCAAAGCAAAGCATTTGAATAGATGGGTAAAAATAATAGAATTGTAATTGATATTACTTTTCTACC
Source organism: Myotis brandtii (assembly GCF_000412655.1). Lineage (NCBI taxonomy): Eukaryota > Metazoa > Chordata > Mammalia > Chiroptera > Vespertilionidae > Myotis > Myotis brandtii. The sequence goes on along the minus strand of NW_005366834.1, from coordinate 634,151 downwards.
CATGGAGAAAATAGTAAAATGTATGTCAAGGAAATTGAGTAATTCCTGTCTATATGTAATGAGATTATATACATTCAAAATTTAGCAGTACTCTTTTTTTTGCACTCATTTTATAAATCAAAATTTATTTAATCGTATCTTATTTAATTATAATTTAGTATTTCAACATGCTTTATAACATTATGTTCTATAAATCTGATGAAATAAAAACCATTAGATGAAACATTGATTTGGTTAACTTCACTAATGCTATCATCCTGAGCAACTGTAGAATTGTTTTCACTCTTTACCAAACACATTTTCCCTCAAATACAATATTGCAATTACAGACCGTGCATGAAAATGTCTGTGCATTGTACTAGTGCCAATGAGCAATCTCCTGTTCAGGGCTATAAACATTTCAGTTCAGCTGTTCAATGCATGTTTATATATGCTCATATCTTCCCACTCAACAAATTTCTAAAAGAGCACATCTCAATGAAAAATTGAAGAGGGAGTGATGAGTGGATAACAAGTCTATTCTTAACAAGCTATAATCAAGTCATTATATGGAGCTCTATTCTTTATTCTGTGTTTGGTATGATAGTTCTTCAAGCATAAGAGAATCTGGGGGGAAAGTTGAGAAATGATGTTACAATTCAAATTGAAAGTTTATATGTCTTAAGAAATAGATGTTGAGTCATGAAAAAGAAAGATTAATAACTATTTTTCAGAAGGCTCTGTAGCTACATATGGAATATTGCCATTCAATTTAAGTTATTGAAAATAACAGGAACTTATTTAGAAGCTAACACATTCCTCAGATTTCTAAATCCAATATTCAAGAACCAAAAAAGTTGGATTGGATGTTAAGAGAAAACACAGTGAAGGAAAAATATAGACAATTCTCCCAAACTCATTCATATTGATGAATATTGGAGCTCTTTGTACCCCTATATTATGGTTTTGTAAATTTACAGGAAATGGGTGATCAGAGGTAAACTGTCTTCTTTGCTTTCAGTGAAATAGTATATTGCAGTGCAAAGCAGAAACATTTCATTAATGGTACTTCCACAGCTGCTGGAAGGGTGAAATGATCTCAAGTCGGTACCCAACCCACAGATGGACAGATGTATGGTGGGGAAAGCAGGTGCCTAATTTCATTGGGGAGCTTCAGGAATCAATTTAGTGAACATTAAATTAATCCTGCCCTGCTTCCTGAAGCTTTTATAAGATAGTAGTTCTTAAATATTTACTTTATTTTATATCCCATAATTTAAAGACATGTGAGCATTCAATCCAAATACTTGTGCTATTATTAATTAATAAACAGGATATATAAGACTATTGTAATACATTATCTGTCATAAAAATATAAAATGGAATAATCCCAGCCCTAATAGAAAGTACAAGTGGTATAAAGGAGAATCCATGGCTTAGATTAATTCCACAAATTTTTATTCACCTTTCTCAGGCCTCAGCGTGGATCAAAACTGCCATCTATTCATCACCATCCATTAGTAGAATTTTCTGTTTATTTTGTTTTGTTTTATTGTTATGTCTCTGACATTCTTTATCATTAGGTTGATAATTAGCCATATCTGTATATCCCAAGTCTCCTTTCTTAGTTCCTCAAAGCAGAATAATGAAGTTATTATTCTGCTTTGAGATACCATGCTGCTGGTACCATTTTTATTTTCCTTTTTGGTAATAAAAATGTTACTATGACATAGAGTTTAAAATACATTTTTTATCAGTTGTGATATTGCCGAGCATTAGACAAAATTCAAAGTTAAAAGAAAATGGAAGTGTAGATTGAGTTGAAGGACACTCTCGGTGGCCTCCCTGAATTTCCTTTTCGACTTAAAGGTTTATTATTCATATTTGTTTCTGTATCTCAGGTATTTGGCCTGCGCAGAGAAAGATAAACCATCCTACTTTTAAAACTCATATTATTTTTATAAAACAATCTGAAAACAAGGGTTTAAAGAGTTGTACTGTTATGTATATTCATATGAAAACCATGATCACTTCAGTTGATCTCAATGCTTAGTCTTTTAGACTTTCAAAAACATTGAAAATTAAAATGTACAGAATAATGAGAGCGATCTTACCTGGAGCCCTAAAAGTTGTCCTAAGTATTTTACAAGGAACCATTATGCAAGCATAATCTATATCTCATTACCACAGTTACAGTTATTTGAGAGTATCATCATATTTACCTTCATAGTGCACTGGAATAGTATGAAGTATCAAACATTTCACAGACAGCCTGAATTATCCTAATCCATTCACTCAAAAAAAAACAACCCGTAGCTTTGTAATTAAGAGGTTTAACACATTTTTAAAACTTTAACAGAGAAACTAATATTACTTTTCATAATTATCTTGTAATGTCATTAAAACTGTAGTTATTCTGGACATGAAATACTGACTGTAAAATGTTGAAATGCCATGATATGTAGTTTAAAAAATTACCTGAACAATATTTCATTCCAAGATATAAATATGTATTAAGTATTTTTTAAAAGCTAAAGTTATAACATTTATAAAAGTATAAGTTGAAAGTAATTTACGATTGACTCTCTTCATTGTCCCCTCTCCACTTCTCTTTACATTTCTCTATCTTTTTGCAATAAGCTCATTTTCGCTGTTACAAAGAGACATAAACTTATATTCTCTTGGCAGTAACAACTTTGTTACTCTGGCCTCCTACCTTCTCAATGGCCTTTGCCAAGGCTTACCATGGGGCTTTTTCTATTTGTAGATCTGCCCTTCACAGAAAATAAACCATGTGTGGCCACCTCAGATCAAAAGCCTCCCGCTGGACATGGAAACATTCTCAGATTGTAATTGAACTTCTTTCTCCTCCCCACCCACCCCCTCAACTCAGGAAGAACTTTACATTTCAAAGTTAATGAGATAAATTTCAAAGTTAAGGTGGAAATTCTCAGCTAGGTTGCAGTGCCCAAAAATCTGTCAAATTTTTGCTATATTTGTCTTCAAGTTATGTGTATAGAGCTCTTACTATTCTTCTGATTTTACTGAAACCTTATTTCTTTGATGAAGATACTGATGTTTAATATATTTTTCAGCCACATGGGCTTTTTTAAGGATTGACTTTTAGGGTACACTTGTTAATTATTTTATTTTTCCTTTTTCTTTTACACTAACACATATACATACATTTTACTTGGAAGAAATATGTTATTTCTTCCTTTTTATTGAACTAATTTGCAACTATTTTTTTTACTGCATTCTTGTTTATTTACATGTGATCTGTTTTGTATTTCACATAATTAAAATAGAGCAAATTTAAAGGTTAACCTCAAGCCATGAAAAAACCACCAAAACAAATCAAGCATAATTTGATAAGATTTTATCCACAGTCATATTTTTTTTAAATGTAAGATTGCAAATAAAGTTTAGGTATTCTAGAGGATCTACCCAGAGAGAAAGACAAAGGTCATAAATTGTTTAAATAAGGGGCATTAACTTTATACATATTGTGGTAGGCAATATAATGGCCACCCAAACATGTTCTTGCCCATATCCTTGGACTGTATAGATATATTGTTACCTGGCCAAGGAAAATTAAAGTTGCAGATGGAATTAAATTTGTAAATTATCTGAGTATTTTATATTTGGGTTATTCTAGTGGGCCCAATGCAATCACAAGTGTCCTTCAAGCAGACAGGAGAGGCAAGAAGAGGGGTCAGAATGAGAGAGAGATTTGAAGATACCAAGCTGCTGGTTTAAAAAATAGAGGAAAAACCAGAAACCAGGAAAGCACAGATTCTCTCCTAAAACCTCTAAAAAGGAATGCCACTCTCTCAAAACCTTGATTTTAGGACAGTGAGACTTCTAATCTAAAAAATAAAAATTTTATATGTTTTTATTGATTTCAGAGAGAGGAAAGGAAGAGGAGAGAGAGAAACATCAATGATGAGAATCATCCATTGGCTGCCTCCTGCATTGATTCCCATCTGGGCATGTGCCCTAACTGGGAATCTAACTGTGACCTGTTTCATGGGTCAATGCTCAACCACTGAGCGACACTGGCCAGGCTAATTTTTTGTTTTGTTTTAATTCACTAAATCTGTGATAATTTATTATAACAGCACTAGAAAACTAAAGCTAGTACATATGCACTATGAATGTGTATGTTCAAAACTCATCAATATCATTGTTTTGTATATAATTATATCTTGCAGCACATTTGCCCTTACCTACAGATCACCCTTCTTGACTATATTCCCTAGCCTCCCTAACTTCAGAGACTGTGTCCAATAAGAAATAATCTATACCATCTCAGGTTCAGATAAGAGATACTGGAGACTTGACCTTGAAGCTTCAAATTTGTGGCTCTCCTAACTTCACTAGGTATGTGCAACAATTTTCAAGCGTCTTTGAGAGAGTTCCACCAACTATCTCTGGCTAAAGAGTCAAAGTGATTTTTAATTCAATACCAATAAACTACCATGAATCACGTGAACCTTATTTTTTAGTTTAGCTACATTGTTGCGCTTCCACTGTGATTCTAATAATAACCAAATAAATTTTGTGTAGACCTATATTTCTTCAGCAATTAGTCATATTTTGTCTTTTTAATTTCAAACTTTATATATACTTGAAAAAATTCTCTAGGATGCCCAGAGAATTCAAAATAACATCATTAAGCAGTGTGTAGGCTCTTATTGGAAGATCATTATGTGGATAAAGAATCTTTCTTAAATGCTTGGCTTACCAAAAAAAGAGCTGTAAATCCTTATTTTTTAAGTTTGATTTGCCACTTATATTGATTTTCAAAATAATATTTTATAATTTTAATATTTCAGTTTGATAAATAAGATATGCCATTTTAAACTTGGAATATTGGGGAGAAAAACAGTAGTCATCAATTATTACTTTATGAACATATCAGAATTAATATTACTTATATTTATTAGGGAAGTTTATGTACTTGTGCATAAGTGAGATAGATATAGATATATTTTATTGTATACTATCACATGTAAGTGAAATATATTATAATTTTATCAGAAAACTATTAACTGTTTTATCAGTAAGAAGTATACTGACATTAAGTAAACTATCCTACTTTTATATTTGTTTTTTATTTCACCCATCCTCCCATTCCCCTCCCTTTGCCAACCATCAACTTGTTCTTCTATATCAATGGTCTGTTTCTGTCTTATTTTGTTTACTCATTTGTTTTTGTTTGTGTGTTTTCTTTAGATTCCACATGTAAGTGAAATCATATGGTATTTGTCTTTCTCTAGCTCACTTATTTGGCCTATCATAAAACCGTCTCGGTTCATTCATGTTATCGCAAACAGCTAGCTTTCATTCTATTTTTTTTACTGAGTAATATGCCATTATATATGTGATATATATACCATATCTTCTGTATCCATTTATCTAGTGATGACTACCTAGGTTGCTTCTATATCTTGGCTATTGTAAATAATACTGCAATGCATATAGGGGTGAATGTATCTTTTAATAAAGTATTTGTGTTTTCCCAAGTGGAATTGGGTCATATGGCAGCTCTGTTTATTTATTTATTTATTTATTTTAGAATATACATAATGTGTTTTATAATGGCTGCACCAACTTACAATCCTACTAATAGTGTATGAGTGTTCCCTTTTTCCCACATCCTCACCAGTACTTGTTATTTGTTGTTGTTGTTGTGTTTTTGTTGTTGCTGTGTTTTTTGTTGTTGTTGTTTTGTTTTGATGGTAGACATTCTGACAGGTGTGGAGTGACAGCACATTGTGGTTTAGATTTGCATTTCCCTGATGATTAGTGATGTTCAACATCTTCTCATATTTCTGCTTGGCCATCTCTGTGTCCTCTTTGGAAACATGTCTATTCAGGAACTCTGCTCATTTTAAAAATTGTATTGTTTGGGGGTTTTGTTGTTAAGTTGTTTTATTTCCATATTTTTAATTTTTTCCTAAAATGAAATGTATAAAGCTGCATAAAAGCATTTATTTGGTTTTATTTCTCTTCTCTTTCCCCACTGTCTTTGTGTATACTCTCCTATCCATTTGGTATCATTTGAATGGAACTAGATTATTAAATTATTGCTTAGCATCCAACTAGGAATTTGCATTTTTAAAAAAGATTTGGGCAAAACACATATGAAGCAAGAAGTAGCTATGTTTCTTCAATATGACAGAAAGTCCTCAACTCAAAATCAGGACAGAAGACTCAGATAATTAGAGTTCCACATATGCACATGTCATTGTTTTACGTAAGGAAAAGTGACTCTCCAAGGAAAGTGCTTATATGAATTGTGTTCGTAACATCTGACAATACAGATTTGCTACTTGGCTTACAGGAACCATTGTGCACTCCAATCTGGCAGACTTACACCCAGAGGGACTATTCTCAGTACTGGGAGTACAGTTTCATTATTGTCATCTTGAAAAATGAACCCGAAAGCCTAGATGGAAGGAAATGTACTTTCACATCAATCTCAATTCAAAGCTCACTTCTAAAATTAGTGAATAAAAATTCAATGGAAATTGCATTAATGAGATAACAAAGAGAACCAAAGGATTGGCTGTGTTTTATCCTTTTTGCCTAGTTTAGCATAGTTTTTTTACTTCACATATGTGATACTTTCAAATCTACCACTTTGAAATAGCTGTGGAGGGACAACAGTATCAACTTTCATCATTTGCAGTTAGAAATACAAATATCATATGACCTTGACTATTTAGTGTATCTGAACATGTTTTATTTTTAGTACCTGGACTATGGATCGCAGAGTACTTTTGATTTAATATTGTCCATTAACGTCGAGACAGTCTTCCCTCGGATTTAAATAATTTTTCATCAAATTGAAGATTAGTGGATCCATTTTCTATGATTGCTTTGCATACTAAATAAACAATGTGAATTGTCACCAATAATATTTTATGCCACTTTAGTGTCTCTGATGAATTATAACAATCCATACTTTACAAACATGTATAAAGTTTTCATGATGGAACTTGAGTTGTTTAGCTTTTCCTCCCTTCTATGATATATTGAATTATTATAATTATCTATCCCATTGAGATAGAAAAGTAACCCAATATGTCATATGATCTTTCATATGGGAACAGCTAACCTGGCAGACAAATGACTATATAAAATAATAAGCTCTAGCCAGTTTGGCTCAGTTGATAGAGCATCGGCCTGCAGACTGAAAGGTCCAGGGTTTGATTCTAGTCAAAGGGAACATGCCGGGGTTGCAGGCTCAATCTCCAGTAAGAAAGGTCCTGGGTTTGATTCTAGTCAAGGGCACATGCTGGGGTTGCAGGCTCAATCTCCAGTAGGGAGTGTGCAGGAGGCAGCCAGTCAATGATTCTCTCTCATCATTGATGTTTCTATCTCTCTCTCCCTTCCTCTCTGAAATCAATAAAAATATATTAAAATAATGAGACCAGCCATAAATATCTCACAACCGTAAATATAATTCTCAGAATGTACTGGCTTCAGAAATAACCATCATGACCTTCTCAGAAGTCATGACTTTTAGCATGCGTTTTTCCTCTGTGCTTTGTTATACATTGAATGAGGTAATCTTGGTCCTTTCAGCCCAATATTCATTCGTTCTTCACTTACACTTTCCCTTGTAATAGTATTAACTATCACAACGTACATTAAATTCAAAGGAACCATCATCGTTTTAAGGGAATGAAACCTGGGCTTAGACCTAACCATATACTGGATATTTAAAAAACAAACAAACAAACAAAATCTCAAATTGTCTTTCCCTGTAGAATCTGCCATGGCTCTATTCAAATGCTATTTGGGGGCAGGTGAAAGACATCTATATATTCCTGATCCTACAAGAAGACCAAAATGAACCAAACATAAATGAAAACTGCAGATTTGAAATTTGGGGTATACAAATGTATCTCAGCCTTTTCTTGGAACCATGATAAGCAAAACTGTGGTTTCCCAAAGCACTGTTTCTATGCGTGTAAGTTAGAGTTTGTGTTCTCTCTGAGGAGTGAACGGAAGGCTTGTCGTCCTGGGTTAATAGGGGACTGCTCCCTGAATAAGTAAAATTTCAGCTTAGTGCTTACGGAAGACAGGACTGTGGAATGGAAAAGATGCAGGGATTAGTTTGCTGTAAATGTCAAGGACAATTTAAGTAAAGGAGCAGAGAGGTATAAGAGGGCAGAATATGGGAAATTAATGAAAACTAAGTTTGCCTAGTTATGGGGTGCAGGCAAGGAAGTCTTGTTCTATGAGAGAGCAGAAAAAAGGATGCGAAGTTTTGTTCTTGACCTTCTTGAAGACATCCACCTGCATATTTTAAGAAATAATGAACCCATATTCAGTACAATAATCTGTATAGTATTTTTAAATTTGTAAAATTCTAAATATAGGATCTCATTTAACTATGATAATCAGAATAATACTGTATGTAGTACACAAAAGTCAGACATTTTGAAGTTCACTTTTTGTACTCAATTAATTCTAATATTTTCTGAATATCTACATATCATGTCCTACTTTATGTTTTGGAAATACGAATGTGAATGAGATACCTCAGTCTTTCGGGAAGGAGGCAGATGTAGAAACAATTAATTATCTGTGCTGTAAAAGCCAAATATATTTTGTTGTCTACAGGGGTAAGTGAACTAAAGTTTGTGGTTTTGTGGTTTTTGTTTGTTTGTTTTGTTTTGTTTTGTTTTTGTTTGCCATTTTAAATTAACATTCTATAATTCAAACCACACTCTACACACCATATTCAAATATTTCCATATTTTATCTGGTGAGTGATGGGAAAATTGACAAATATGTACCATGACCCATCTACAGGAATAACTTTTTTTATTTTAACTATGCACATGATCATATCTTTCCTCTTCTTAAGGTAGGGCTTAATGTTTGATGGTTCTTTATTTTGACCTCTAGAGGGCAAGATCATACCTTGAACATAGTTAACTGAAATAATTCATTGAATTTAGCAGTTGTCTTTGCCAGGGATATATTCAAAGGTGCTACTTAAGTAACGATATTTCATGTTCTATCGGCATTTAGGATAGAAAATGAAAACAATAGGCAAATAGGAAACTACTTAGATGAGAGGAAACTAATTTGGCTTGAATCACTGTTCATTTGAAAATGGCAAAATAGAGATATTTGGTATGGATACACACTAATTGAATATTTAAACTGCAACATATAAATTACACACACAAGTTTACATTAGACTGTTTTTTGTAATTTTTGAATGTATACTTTTATTTAACTTAAGAAATTATAAAAAGGGGTTTTTATTTAGTTCTCAAATCTGTTATCTCTGAATAACAACAAAATAAATATAGTAGGAGCAAGATTCACAAAATTGGAAATGGGTAGAATTCTGTAGATTTGAAGTTACTAAATAATAATGTAGAATGGTGTGTGTGTGTATATATATATGTGATTCTTTTAGAAGTCATAGGTAAGGGCTTATAAAATAATTTTCTTGATGACTTTTTATATATTGAAACATCAGAACCTGTAGCATAGGATCTAGTAAGCCAGGTGATTCAGTGCTAGGCTTTACAGTAAAGACCTGACCATGAAAATGGCTGCTCTATAATTAATATACATTATTGAATTAAATTGGACAAATGCATGGCCCCAGATATTTCTCCCACTCAGTCTCCAAGCCAGCATATTTCAATGCCAAGGACATTACCATTTAGTCATGGATACTTATCTGTTCTCTAAACACTGTGAATAAGGCAAGGTTATTTAAATAGTTTTCAAGATTTATATTTTTTATCTGCTGGAGGCCCGGTGAATGGGATGCATGCACTGGTGGGGGGACTTGGCGTGCGGGGATTGGCCCGCTGCGGAATCAGCCACTCATCCTGGTCAGCCAAGTGGCACTCCCACTGTGGGAGCGCACTGACCACCAGCGGGAAGCTCCTGTGTTGAGTGCCTTCCCCCTGGTGGTCAGTGCGCATCATAGCGACTGGACAACCGGTCGTCCTGCTGTTTGGTTGCTGGGCTTTTATTATATATTACTAGAGGCCCGATGCACGAAATTCTTGCAAGGGGCTCAGCCTTCACAGCCCCAGTTGCCTTGGCCAGCCCTTGCAGCCCCTCGCAGCCCCGGCTAGCCCTCGCAGCCCCTTGCAGCCTCAGCCTGCCCTCGCAGCCCCTGCTTCATCCGGAAGGTCTTCCAGAAGGTCATTCTGCTGTTTGATCTAATTAGCATATTAGCTGTTTATTATATAGGATAAGAGGCCTAAGAAGCCTGCCCCCTGCCCTTTTTACCTTGGCTTCCACCTATGTTTCACTTGCTTTCTAAATATTGAATAGTTACAAAGGGAGGAGGATAACTCAGACCCTGTCATCCCAGAATAGGAATGAAGGGGAGCATGGAACAGTCTTAAAACAATATAATAATAAGGACAACACAAATCCTCAAGAACATAAACACATTGAAAAATATTTATTATGTGCCCATCCTGTTATCTAATTTATGTGCATTCCATCATGTTTATAACTCGTTATTAGGTAGGTTTTTATAAAAATACTAGAGGCCCAGCACACGAATTCATGCACCAGTGGGGTCCCCTGGCCTGGCCTGCGGGATCAGGCCGAAACCAGCTCTCCAACATCCCCCAAGGCATCCTGGATTGCAAGAGGGCTGAGGGATCCCACTGGTACACAATTGGGGCCGGAGAGGAACACAGGAGGTTGGCCAGCCAGAGAGGGACCGTGGGAGGACTCCAGGGCATGTCCAGCCCGTCTCGCCCAGTCCCAATCAGCTGGATCCCAGCAGCAAGCTAACCTACCAGCCGGAGCATCTGCCCCCTGGTGGTCAGTACACGTCATAGTGACTGGTCGACCGGTAACTGTCTGCCCCCTAGTGGTCAGTGCACAGCATAGCAAGTGGTTGAGCGGCCTTTGCATGTCATTAGCATATTATGCTTTGATTGGTTGAACAGATGACCTAAGACTGGACACTTAGCATATTAGGCTTTTATTATATAGGATATGTATTTTGATATTTTACATAGAAAATACGTTTATATAGAATATATATATATATATATGCCTCCATATAATAATTTTCCACTTTTAAAGATGAGAAAACCCAAGCTTGCAAAGCTGAAGTGCAGGACAGTCACAATTAGTGTAAGTGATAAAGACTTTAATGCAGGCTCGCTGCAGTTCATAGCGCACTATAATGGGGAAGATAGAACACAGTATCTATTTAAATTATATCTAAAGCAAACTATATAATTAATGAAGATGATTTTCTAATATTTATTTTTACTTATTAGTTATTTTATTTATTTTTACTCTTCCATTAGAAAGCTCTACCCTATAACTTTTGCTCACCTGGTACTTTTGAAAAGTTCAGAATTTCTCCATCTTGGATATTATGAAGTTGGGAGACTGTATTTAGATTGACGCTTTAAGAAACATGTACAGTTATTAGGAAGGCTCAAAAGCCACTTTGTGAAGCTTATGAGAAATTTATGATATGTATAAACAAAATTATTCCCCTAAATGGATCTATTTCTATATACCTATAACCCAGGGTATAAATCCAGGTTTGTCAGGGAACAAAGGTTAGAGTGAGCCATAGACATGCAATTTATTACAACTTTGATATTTACTCTTGCTTTGAGATCCTCTATGTAAGCCATATAAGAAATAAGTAACATGTAATCATTTTTAATCTTTTAAAAAATATATTTTTTATTGATTCAGAGAGGAAGGGAGAGGGAGAGAGAGAAACATCAATGATGAGAATCATTGATCAGCTGCCTCTTGCATGTCCCCTACTGGGGATTGAGCCTGCAACCTGGGCATGTGCCCTTGACAGGAATAGAACCCAGGACCCTTCAGTCCTCAGTCCGACTTTCTATCCACTGAGCAAAACCAGCTAGGGCATAATTTTTTAATCTTTTTAATAAAAAGAAATATTCTCACTGTTTATTGCCAATATGCCATTGCATACACTTTTTTATAGAGTCTAAACGCAAGGGCCATTAATTAGGTACATTAATAAGTGATTAAAAAATTAAAATGTCATAAAAGATTATAAGACTGATATCATTTTGGGTAGAGGCCTCAGAACTGTGCCTTTAGTGGTGTCTTGTTCAACATTTTAATCAGTAACTTGGATGAGCATACAGAGAGAAAGCTCCTATGTTCATTAAATTTGTGGGTCACTGGAAGATTGAAGGGTTAGTGAATACACGGCAGAATGATTACACTCAGAAATGATCTGTATAACCTGTAATGATGGGTTGAATTGAACAAATGAAATATAGTAGAGATGCACACATAGAAGATACCATAGTTAGATCCAAATTGCAAATGATGTAAGACTGAGTTAATATCAGCATGTGACAAAAATGTTTAAGTGATTCACAGCACAGTAAATTCACTGTGAGTTAGCCTGTGATGTGGCTTTCAAGAAAGCTAATCATTCAAGCTCAGCCTGAAATAAAACAGAACTCGATTAAGTATGTGTTATTTCTGTTCAGATATTTCTGTTCAAGATAATACTTGGATGTTACATTTAATTTTTACTACTGTCTTTAAAAATGATAATGGGGAATTTTAGGATATTCTATTTAGGGAAGTCTTAATAAAATAATTTAAATAATAATTATATAAAGGACATTTAAAGGACTAAATGGATATTACCTTTGAGGAAAAACAATTTTGGGGGGCGGGGGAGGTTATAGGGAGAGTGGAAGCATTGATTAGGTAGGTAGCATAAATAGGGAGCTAATGCATTCCAAATATTTTGAGAAACACTGTTTTCGAGAGGGACTGCATTTGATCTTGTTGTAATTGTTTGCGGTGGCAAAATTATGGTTAGCGTCAGATTTTGCCCTTGCCAGCCATTTATTCAACAAAGCTCCACTGTGGGAATCCAATAGCATACAGTGCCTCTTAAGCCAATAAAGAAATATGCTCCAAAGTAGTGATGCACTGCTTACACGATTGTTACGGGCCAGCAGAGATGAAAGAAACAAAGTCAAAATTTAAGTGAGGTGCACCATTTTATACAAGGGAGTAGTTGGGAGGGACAGAAATAACCAACCAGGAGTTGACTTTCAGCTGCCAGCACAAACAAACAAACAAACAAAAGCCCCAAAGTCCCTTGTTGCTAGAGTGTGTTGCTTGCAGGAGTTGACTTTCAGCTGCCAGCACAAACAAACAAAACCCCCAAAGTTCCTTGTTGCTAGAGTGTACTGCTTAGGAATGAAGGCACTGGCATTGGCAGGCAGGCTACTGGCTGGAGGATGATTGTCACTCCAGGGAGCATTGCAAGGCGTGCACCACTGCCAAAGAGGAGCTACTCACAGAGGCGGGAACAGATGTCCCTCTTCTTGCTGACACTGCTGCCTGCTTTACTACCACTCGGACCAAAGCGTTGCCTCGGCCACGGCAGGAGCAAATGTCTTAAGAGCTTTGGAGAGCTATTTTAGGTCAGCCAAGTGTTGTCTTGACCAGATGGAAACTCTGGACTAATCCCCCACACTCTCAGTGGTTATAGTCTAAATGTCCCTTTGCCATAGTTGCTTGTTCTTATTGACAAGCCCCCAGTGGTGACCATTGGCTGCAGAGCTGCTAAGTGCTTATCAAGGACAACAGGTAAGAGGATGACAGCCTGATACAAATGATCCTATTCTTCTATCAAAACAACTCTACTTGGGAAAACAACTTTCTTTGGCTTTATCATGAACAAGCGGATGGAAACAACTTCATTTAGTCATAAACAAGTGATTCAAAATCATATTAAATCAATTCACAACAGATATGCATCGTATGAAGGGTTATTGCAAGGACCACTGGATGAAAAATACAGAGGAGGCGATTTCGCCTTTATTTGTTTGCTTAACACCTACAATGCCTTGAGTACCATAGTGATTTCTCTAGGGACTGAAGATACATATGTAGACACACTTCTGGCCACAGAGATCACAAAAATTAGTGCCTCAATATAAAAAATTGGTGTTTTTTCCTAAACACTCCATAAAGTCCCCTTCTAATTTTGACATTCTATGACTCTTTTACTTATAATTTCATAATCTTCGCAATTGTAATTATATAACTATATCTACGTTTTTAAGTACCAACAAATATCCCTTGATGAGTGCCAGATTTGTATCTAATTACTTGCCTTATAAGCAAACAAAAACACATTTCTTAATTGACCTCCAGTGCAACTGAAAACACCACTACTCTTGAGATGCTACAGGTATTTCTTTGAGTGCCTGTCCCACTCTTAGGAAGAAGTTCTAATAGAAGTGTTGGGGCTTTAGTGAAAAGATTTGAGCATGCATCTTGACTCAGCCAGAATGTGCGCACATACAACCCCATTCAGGAAGTAGACAATATCTTACCTTTTAAAGTATCTGACAGACGTCTTTCCCTCCCAAAGCCCAGATTTTAAATATACTTCCATTGCCTGGCCCTTGTTGAGGAAACATATCGCATCAAACAGATGAGCAGACATCAGTTGCTTTGACTGCCTGCTGGCAGTTGGGGACAGCACACACCAATCTTGGATATTCTGTTCGGAGATGGGTGGAATCATAGGCCATCTGTTTTCTAATTGGCCTCACCCAAAGCAAAGACACAGTCTGTGTTTCAGTTTGCAACTTGGAGCAATGCTCCCGTTCTGCCCTCACAGAATATAAATGTCTGTTCTCCTACAGAGATTGACACAAAGACGCTGTTTTTTTAAAAAATGTTACATTGCAGCGGAAAGGTTCCCAAGTTCTTGAGAAAGATACAATTCCTGGGTTGTAAAACAGGCAGAAGGTGTTTAAGGAAATTTAAACTACAAAGAGGCAGAGAAAACATGATTAAGTTTTCTATAGTAAATGCTCTAAGCCCTAACCGGTTTGGCTCAGTGGATAGTGTTGACCTACGGACTGAAAGGTCCCAGGTTTGATTCCGGTCAAGTGCATGTACCTTGGATGTGGGCACATCCCTGGTGGGAGATGTGCAGGAGGCAGCTGATCGATATTTCTCTCTCATTGATATCTCTATCTCTCTCCCTTCCTCTCTATAAAAAATCAATAAAAACATATTAAAAAATAAAATAAAGTAAATGCTCTAAGAACAGGGAGGTTTGAGGCCCAGAGTCAGAAGAAGTCTGTCTAAGGTTTAGTCAAGCTGAGGGGGATTTTGAGGCAGTTTGGTCACCTTATAAATCCTGTGAGCCTTCCCAAGTGGAACAAGTCGGTCAGTGTTAGACTCCCGCAGGGGGAATGCTTCACTAATGCTGAGATCTTTCCCAAAAGGAAAGCTTGCTCAGCTCTCTTTTGAGGAACATATTTGTTACTCAAAAGAAATGTGCAGCCCTGACCGGTTTGGCTCAGTGGATAGAGCGTCAGCCTGCAGACTGAAGGGTCCCAGGTTCGATTCCGGTCAAGGGCATGTACCTTGGTTGTGGGCACGTCCCCAGTAGGGAGTGTGCAGGAGGCAGCTGGTTGATGTTTCTCTCTCATCGATGTTTCTAGCTCTCTATCCTTCTCCCTTCCTCTCTGTGAAAAATCAATAAAATATATATAAAAAATGTGCAAATGAATATTACATTTTGAGGAACATATTTGTTACTCAAAAGAAATGTGCAAATGAATATTATATATATTGCATATTACATATGTACATATTATAGCATATTCCCTTGAATACTATATTTTTTACTGATAAATCTCTTGGTTCTGACCCATTTATCCATTGATTTGGATGTAGACACTTTTCAGGAGAGTTACCAACCCAGGACATGGGGAAGAATGTTCATCCTTCAATTCTTGGCTTAAGCTGTTGACCTCAATTAGCTGTGAAAGCTACAGCTTTCCTTGGAAATATGCGATGTTCTTTTTTGTTCTGTTTCCATTTGTTTATAATGGGCTTTAGAGAAGTCAAGGCAGAATATTTGTTGTAAATCTTACAGTAAGAAGTGGGACAAGAGGTATTCATCCACATGGGAAGGGAAAGTGACAACATTCTGAACCTTGGGAATGGAGTGAAGCCTAGAGGAGTAAGCAGAGATGTGATTAGAGTAAAAATTCTGCTTAGGATCTAAGGGCACATTCTGCTTATAATTCTAAATTAGACTCTACACCAGAGCATCACCCACACAGAGCTTGGGTGGCCAGAATCATGTATAAACTGTGGTATGGCATGTTTAGGCCATGAGAATTCCCAGGATGTGCCCTCCTGCCCTCCATGGCCTAAGAGTGTTTAAGTGAGAAGATACCTCCATGCGTTTCAAAGAGGAATTGCCTAAATGTTGGAAGAAACCTGGGATCAAATGAATAGGGTACAAAGTGTGTGGACCTCAGATTTATGGCATGCATGACTAACCAGGGCTTTGTTTTAAGGCCTACATCCTGTTTCCTGACCCAGGGTAAAGTATTGTTCATTATATGTTACTTAATCAAGAGCTTATTTTGCAGATTAGCATAAGATTTTGGGTAGGATTAGCAGGATATATAGGCTGTGCAGAACTTCTTCCTGTAGGCCCTGGTACGGGTCATTATGGTCAGCATCCTTGTGTTGGCCATCTGGGCTTTTCTGACAGCTGATCTCCTGTTGACTGAACAGTCTGTGTCAGCTGGGCATTGCAGCCCGGTTGCTTCTTAGGTTCACACAGGAACGGAAACTCCTGAACTGTAAAGTATACTAACAAAACTTTTAACTTTCATGCTCTAGTTTTGAGGGGAAAAAATCAGGTTAGGGTAACAAACAAGCTGGGTTTAACATGAACATGGATAGACTTATATCAATTTTTATAAGTTCACTTTGTTGGTACCTTCTTATTATAGTTCTATTTTATGGCTACTCAGACTAATATAAGTAGTACATCACATTCCCCATTGCACAAATTCCTAATGATCCTCATAAACAGAATATCAGCACTTCTTTTTAAATTACAGTTAGAGATTAAGCTAATAAATATATATTTTAGAAAAAAGTAACATTTTTATTTACCTTTTTTTAAATGCAGAACATTACTTGAAATAGAGTGTGTGTTAAAATTATGTTTAAAATTTTATATGTAAAACAAAAATATAAAAAAAAGAACATCCATGTTTCACCTAGCTTATTTTTCATTTATACTTTAGTGTTTAAGTAAGGCAAGGTTAAATTATAGGTATTGTAAAGTATAGAGCAGTGATGGTGAACCTTTTGAGCTCGGCGTGTCAGCATTTTGAAAACCCCTAACTTAACTCTGGTGCCATGTCACATATAGAAATTTTTTGATATTTGCAACCATAGTAAAACAAAGATTTATATTTTTGATATTTATTTTATATATTTAAATGCCATTTAACAAAGAAAAATCAACCAAAAAAATGAGTTCGCGTGTCACCTCTGACACGCGTGTCATAGGTTCGCCATCACTGGTATAGAGTATGAGTTTCAGAAATGTTACTTTCTTATAAAAATAGACTTTTACTCTGATTATAACACCTTGACATTATTAAAAACAGCTATGCACTGTATGTGACTCTCTTATGACTTCTTGTGAATCATCTTAGCATTTTATGCTGAATACAATTCAAATTTTCTGAGGACTTTTTTAAAATATTTTTTTTAATTGAGAGGAAAAGGGAGAGAGAGACAGAAACATCAATGATGAGAGAGAATCATCGATCAGCCACCTCCTTCACACCCCCCGCTGGGGATCAAGCCCACAACTCAGGCATGCGCCCCTGACAGGAATTGAACCTGGGAACCTCAATCCGCAGGCCAGTGCTCCATCCACTAAGCCAAACCGGCCAGGGCCTGAGGACTTCTTAATTTATTTTTAATAGATGATCTGGTAGAACTAATTGTTAAATCAAAATATGTATAACACTAACTCCCCACAAAAGGTAACTTTTGTTTATAGTCAGAATACAATTTATTAAAAGAAATGTATTAGTTTTATTTTTCTGGCTAACCTGTCTCAAATAGAATAGAAAATTATAAATAATGATTAAAAGAACTTTCATTTAATGAGGACAGGCTCAAGCAAGTCTAAGCACTTTCCTTTTGACACCAAATTGATTTCTCACAGCCTAGGCCTTGCCTCCCTGAGTGGTCTTTCCTGCCCTGATTACAAAAAGGTCCCTTTCTCTCTCAATGCATGAGTTACATGTTAGGGCCATTGGGGTTGGCAAATTCCTTCAGTTAAAATATATTGAAAATACATTTACTGAACTTCCCTCAACAAGAACAAATACAGAGAACTACTTTCTTTAAAAAAATGTTTGGTGTTGAGACAACTGAAGTATGTAGCCACACATGATTGTGTTAAGAGGAATTTGTCAAATATTAACTAAAACCTTCCATTGACAAGATGTATTAGCTTGGAAATGTCACTTAATCTTCCTACAAATTAATTTCCTTATAAATGTGACAGATAACGTATTAGTAAGTCTTGTAAAATTTCGTGAAGATTAAATGATACATCCCCGGTAAACTCACAGTATATTGCCTGCTGCACAGTATCAGCTCAATAAATGTTAGCTGTTATTATCTTTATATTCTTGCTGTTGTTTTCATTCTTTAATTTGAAGCCTTTTAGATCTGTACCCATTAACAAGGACATTAAAATTCTAACACAGGTAGATTATTTTACTGAAAGTGTTATACACACCAGCCAAAACATGAGTCACTTTTGAATTTTCTTACCTTTAGTTTTTTAACACTGCATGCCATTAACATAGTTCAATGCTAACTTATGGCATGGGAAAGAAAGCAAATAACATTTACATTATTCACATTTTTGAGTAAGCGGGAATAATAATTCAAACTTCTTGATCAGTAACTGAAAAGAAAAGGGACACAAATGCGGCACTCATTGAATATTTTACAATCTATTTACATAAATATTGGTGGAATAAATGATATATTTTTAAAAGCACAGAACTCTATGTCTAATAAAATATTCCATTCTCATTATTATCCACATTATATGTTCTAAAAATGTTGGCATATCTATATAGTTTGGTTAGTAGGATTCAGTATTTCACTTTTATGCTTACATAAATATATCAAAGATGGAAATACATATTTGTGGATAAGGTATAGTTTATTTTTAAAGCATATATTGAGACAAGATGATTTCTGCACAATGACAAAAACGCAAAATAGAAACTATATGGTCATATTACATGACTATATAATGTATTATGAGCACATGAAAATTAGATTAAATTCTTCAAAATTCTAAGGCTGATTCTATTTTGGCAGTATGCAGTGAATACTATACTGACAATGGCTCACAAGGAACTGTGAATTTTAGAATTCTTAGGACTAGTGTACACCTATAAGTCTAACTCAATATGTGGCTGCAGGAAAAAAATCTGATGAATTTAGCAAGACCATTATGAAGTTTGTAGTGGAATTACTGAATTGCATTTGATGAAATTATCAAAACATATTTTATTTGTCATTCTATTTTTGTTGTTGTTAATCCTGACCCAAAGATTTTTTTCAATGATTTTTAGGGAGACTGGAAAATAGAGGGAAAGTCAGAGAGAAACATTGATGGGAGAGAAACACATCAATTGGTTGCTTCCTGCCCGGGCCGGGGAGGAGCCTGCAACCAAGGTACATGCCCTTGACCTGAATCAAACCCAGGACCCTTTGGTCCGCAGGCCATCGCTCTATCCACTGAGCCAAACTGACTAGGACTATTTGCCATTCTATTTAAACAGGTAGTTTTGGTGTCTGCAAACAATTTTACAGTAGTGTGCTTTTTATTTTCCATTTTTAATAGTGTATTTTTATTGTTAAAAGTACCACAGATATCCCCCATTTCCCCCCATTGCTCCCCTCCTCCCACCCCAAGCCTTCACCACACTATCTTTGTGTCCATGGGATATGCATATATGCATATAAATTCTTTGGTTAATCTCTTCCTACAGTTATGTTTTAACTAACACTTGAAAAGCCACTTCTGAATTTAAGATGGATTAGAAAACTTAAAAAAATAAAGGAGTTTAAGCAAAATGAAAAGTAAATTAACACAGCAAGTTGCTGTCGTTTATCATAGCTTAACCGAACAATTCTCTCCCCAGAAGTCAGTAGTCCATCATCTCCAGTGACCACCTTTGTGGTTTTGAATGCTGGTGGCGGCTTCATTTCAGAAGAGTCACATCCATCACCTCCTAAAGATTTCTAGTCAGTGAAGTCAGTAAGTATTGCGGACATCACTTTATGATGTAGGAGAAGGGAAAGAGACACTTCTGATAGAGTAGCCAGACACATCATAGGTGAATTAGTGTTTTGAGGAAAATTTCAGAAAAATTTACAAAAAATGCCTTGATAACTTATGACTGAGATACTATTTACTGTATTTGGATGTAGAGTATTGTGAATTGGTTCTGTGTGTTTAAGACCACTTCAGAAGGGTAGAAATATGGTATGTATAAATTTGCTGAGTAAAGTATTGGATAATTTCAATGAGTTTAATTATTATAAAATAATGATATGCTAAGTTTCTACTTTATATATTGGAATATAAACAAGAATGTATGAAGTATTTTTTAATAAACACTAAAATAAATGTACTTATTTAAATTAAGTGTCATAGAATATTAAACTATATAACATATTCCTATATCTACATAAAACTCTAGTGTGTTTCTGTTTTCATAGAGCTCAAGGTCTCAAAGCTAAAAAAAAAATCATAATAAAAGTGGAAGAACTCTTAGAAAAATAAAAGGTGATAATAAACTTTAAAAATTGTTTATATCTAGAAATGATAATTAATATACTATAGTACATTTTATCTAATGAAAGCTATAGTGTTATAAAATACATATATGCTTAAAAACCTTAAGGACATTAACATTACATTCAA
>NW_005366834.1:612635-613295 GCF_000412655.1 Myotis brandtii | reverse complement strand
GGACATCCTTAGCACTGCCACGGAGGTGAGCCCCTGCGCTCGCCAGCCGTCAGCCCGGCTTGTGGCCAAGCGGCGCTTCCCTTGTGGGAGCACACTGATCACCAGGGGGCAGCTCCTGCATTGAGAGTAAGCTCCTCGGTGGTCAGTGGGTGTCATAGTGACCGGTCATTCCGCCTTTCTGTCGATTTGCATATTAGTCTGTTACTATATAGCATATTTTGTTTCCAGAAACTCATGAATTTTGAAAATGTACTGATAACTAAAATTGGATGTACAATCTACCTAACCCTGTATTTCCATGATATATTGTGTAGCAGTTAGTAATGAATATAGCACATTTTATTATAATTACAGGTGTATATGTCTTTCTTCTGTCATTTACTGGTAAGATTATTAAGGGCAGAAACTATGTTTTATCTTTCTATCCCCAGTAGAGTTCTGTCTTAGAATTTTCTATCTATCTATCATTTATATCTATCTATCTATCTATCTATCTATCTATCTATCTATCTATCATCTATCTATCATCTATCTGTGCATCTATATATGTCTCTATGTATATATCTACCAATCTGTCTACAGAAACATTTATTTTTATATTTTTTTAAACTTTATCTTTATTATTGAAAGTATTACAGATCTCCCTCCCCCCCCCCCCTT
>NW_005366834.1:602628-612087 GCF_000412655.1 Myotis brandtii | reverse complement strand
CATCCCCAGTAGGGGGTGTGCAGGAGGCAGCTGATCGATGTTTCTAACTCTCTAACCCTCTCCCTTCCTCTCTGTAAAAAATAAATAAAATATATATTTTTTTTAAAGCAAGAATTACAGATCAAGCATCTAAGAAAAAAAAAAGTTCCTTCCCAAATGATTTCACAACTTCCATCATGATTGTAAACTAAATATACTATAGTGAGGAGATCTTAAACTCTGTTTAGTAATTTTAAAGGCGCAATAAGTATACTGACAGTGAAAATACTGTATTCAGGAACTCCAGGAAGTTAAGATTAGCTAAGGCCAGTCGGTACTTACTCACTGAAGAAACGCTTTTCTTTGCCCTTCCTGGCTCCTAAAGGAACTGGTTACCATCCAAGGGTCCTCAAACTACGGCCCTCGGGCCACATGCAAATACAAATATTATATTTGTTCCCGTTTTGTTTTGTTACTTCCAAAATAAGATATGTGCAGTGTGCATAGGAATTTGTTCATAGTTTTTTTTTTAAACTATAGTCCGGCCCTCCAACGGTCTGAGGGACAGTAAACTGGCCCCCTGTTTAAAAAGTTTGAGGACCCCTGGTGTAGATGATTGTGGCATCTCAAACCAACATTATATCACTAAAATGGTTAATTTAACAGGCTGTTAATAGCATATTTTCCAGAGTGTTTTCTTCTGCTTCTTAAAAAATATATATTTTATTGATTTTTTTACAGAGAGGAAGGGAGAGGGATAGAGAGTTAGAAATATTGATGAGAGAGAAACACCAAGCTGCCGCCTCCTGCACACTCCCTACTGGGGATGTGCCCGCAACCAAGGTACATGCCCTTTACTGGAATTGAACCTGGGACTCTTCAGTCTGCAGGCTGGCGCTCTATCCACTGAGCCAAACCGGTCAGGGCTTCTTCTGCTTCTTAAGACCTTGAAGTCCTAACTTAAGTCAGCCTTCTGTCTGCATGAATAAAAACCGTAGATGATAGCACTGCTTATGCATCTTCCAGATGTATGTTTTAAGGGGATGTAAATCCTTTGATATTTGGGTTTAGAATAGTTCTGAAAAATGAGAGGAAAAATTCAGCATATTGAAGGCATATTTCCCTAACATTTCATGTCCTTAAAATTATATATAAATTATTCAGCATAAAGGGCTGTAAGCCTTCTCACAACAACTGGAATATCAATAAGCCATATAATTTGTTTGATTGTATAAAGGCAGTTCTCTGCCCTCCTTCAAGTGTATCTATCTGTCTTGCTTGGGGATAGGTTAGATCCTCACTAGAGTGACAACAAAAAGTCATAATGAAATAAAATAATTTACTGATGAACTGAGTCCTTATAAAATTAGCTTGTTCTTGTCCTAGTCCACTATCTCAACTGAATGTTATCATTTTCTCTTTAATTACCAACAGTAACAAATGCAATGTACTATAATAATAAAAGTAACTTACGAAATGAGTGTGAGGTTTACAGAAGATGTCGGATATCTTAGACAACATGAGAAGTTTCTCAGATCTTACACAACGCTATTGACATGTAAAGGGCTGGCAGCATTTGATTAATTACAATAAAAGGAAAAACATGGAAATGCATATGATTTTATGTCCTCACTAGAGAATGAATTAAATGTCAAAAGAGATGAATGCATCCCTGAAATAACTTTGAAGAAATGATCCACTTTAAGTTTAGTGAAAAAGATAAATATGTAAGAGATGCTTTCAAGTGATTTCTCCTTAAGAAAATCAATATTTGTCTAGTATTTCTTCAGAAAACAAATAGAATAATTAAATAATTTTACTAAATACAAAATGAAATAAAATGTATTGAAGGTTGTTTTTTTTAAAAAAATACAAGGAATTAAATTGCAGTGCTCAGAAGTTATAACTCCCTCTACCCTGACCCTAGAATTGAGTATTTAATATGAGACAACAAACTCTTGTAACATCTTAGAATGGTCACAGGGTATGTGTGGCAGAGTTTCTCCAATCATTGTTTCACAGGCACATGGCTTTGTGGGTTCGTCCTGTGTTTTGAGAGACGGGTCAAAGTGAACTTGATTCTATAGACATCAAGAATCACCCAGCACCAGCACCGTAATAACTAAGGGTGTTGGGAACCTGTTATCAACCTTACGGGAAATTCCAGTAGATAGGATGACTCATAACTCCCTTTGGATAGACATGCTAAACATCATGGTTGCCATGTTTCTCTGATTGCCACTAATTGTACAGTTTTTCATTGACTCACTCATATCTTTATCAATTCATTGCTCTGCCCTCATTTATCATATCTATAGAATTAGCCAGGCTCCAACCAGGTCTTTCCATTTGCCTCTGTGATTTCCTCTTGGTGACAAAATTCTTATAATTAAAGTAGGCTCATTATAGCCAAGGTGAGCCAGTTCCAGTAAAACTATATAAAATTTCTCAGTGTTTCATGCAAATGTAAGTTTCAGGCTTGTATAATAAACACTAAAACATATTCAACCTGTACCTCCCACTCAATTTTGCTGTGGGCCTAAAGCTGTTCTACAAATAGTGATAGAAATTTTCACTATCTTCTTGGGAATGTAGATTTTTATGAATAGTTTACATGTGTGTCAATGGTAATTTTTAGCTTATGTTTCATCTGAATCAATATCCTTCAATGTAGGTGGGTAAGCTCTCCATTTGCAACTAGTGAACACACTTAGTGAAAGTCATATGTTACACTAGAACATAGGCTGGATAATTGCTAAAACCATTTAAAATTTTAGAATTTATTTTTAAAAACACATTTCTGTAATATAGAAATTATTTTATGCCTACATGTTTTAAAATATAATGAAAGTTAGGGACATCTGTATAAAGATTTACATAATCATACATACCTACATACACTTCTGCATATAATTTCAGGATTATAGATAGTCCATAACCAATTTCAAGGAGAGAGCCATGAACTCCTTTTAAGAGCATTTAATGAAACACAAGCAGAAAATAAAACCCTTCTAATAATATTTTCCTTGGAAGATTATACTTATAGATTCAATTTTTAGTGAAAAAAGTCATTACATATGGTATTTGTAGGAGATTATTAGGACATAGCTAACTAAAATTCCACATACTATTTAAATAACCATTTGCTATATGAATTATAATTAGATTTATACTTTTGTATTGGACAGTTACCTCTTTAAAACTTCACAAAACTAATACTTCGGGTATTAAGAATTATGCATATTTTCTTACAACAATTTTGTTTCCTATAAAATTTTCAATAAACACTGCAGCCCTAGCTGGTTTGGCTCAGTGGATAGAGCGTCGGCCTGTGGACTGAAGGGTCCCAGGTTCGATTCCGGTTAGGGGCACATGCTGGAGTTGTGGGCTTGGTCCCCAGTGTGGGGCATGCAGGATGCAGCTGATCAGTGATTCTCATCATTGATGTTTCTATCTCTCTCTCGCTCTCCCTTCCTCTCTAAAATCAATAAAAAATAAAAAATAAATATTTAAAAAAATAAACACTGCAAATGCAAAGTCTATTTGTATGACTTCATACAAAAATATTAAAATGTTGAATGATTCAAACATGTTTAATTAACATAAGATAAATATGTAGCCATTTTTAGTTCATGAATTTACTTTGGTAAATTGTTTAGGTAACATCCTCCATTCAATACTCTGCTTAGAAACGTTGCCCTTGTTTCCCAGTCTCCAGCAACGTCTGCAGACTTAGGGAGACTGCCTGGCTCTCCCTGGGTTCTGCCTCCGGGCTGAAGCTTTCACCGTCGCTCCACAAAGTAAGCGAGGCAATCACATAGCAGCCATCATTCTCCATCATCTCTCTTTTATTATATGCTCTTTGGTACCTGTGGTCCCAAGTCTGAAAACTATTGCATATATTTTCAGTTTTCTATTAGTTTAAGACTATAGGGTCAATATGATTCCTGTTATGGCTCCTTCTCGCATAGGGTTGGAATTTCTCTTCGTTGATGCAGCTATTAATTTATTTACCTAAATCCATCTAATATAAAGAGAATATAATGGAGTCCTGTTTTGCATAGCAGGATATAGCATTATAAATATTTATGTACAAATTTTCCTTTATTTTTCCAGTTAGAGAATCTTCGAGCCAGAATCTGTGTTCTTTTGACATGACCCCATCATTCTTTGCATATCTGCTTTTTCTCACACGACAAGATGTTCCAGGCTCATTGTGCACCCTTTTCTGTTTCTTTCTTTCCTTCAAGATTTCCTGGAGTCAGATATTTGTCCACAAGCTCTGGCTGAATTTAGTGAAGAATGGTATTTGAAAACTAAAATCTGGGTGCTAATCTGCACTTATTTCCTCATACCAGTATCAATGTATTGCTTTGTTTATTCAAATACTCTTTTATTATGATTTCATAGTTTTATTAAATATAGCTATTAGCATATCATTCAAAAGTTATTAGCAAACTTTGTTTTTCCTATCATTAATGAAATGTCCTTTTCATATATTCATATATATATATATGTATTCTATCATATATTTAGAATTTAATCAAGTACTTTACCACATTCTTATTAATTGAAATTTCTTACTTTCTTAGGTTTTCTAGACATTATTTTAAAATAATGCATTTTGGCCCTAGCTGGTTTGGTTCAGTGGACTGAAGGGTCCCAGGTTTTGATTCCCTCAAGAGCACATACCTTGGTTGCTGGCTCCTCCCACCAAGGCAGTGGTTGGGGGCCCTTGTAGGAGGCAACCAACAGATGTTTCTCTCTGTCTTTCCCATGTTCTTCCACTCTCTCTAAAAATCAATGGAAAAATATCCTCAGGTGAGGATTAAAAAAATAAAGTAAAATAGTATGTTTTGTATCTGTTCCATTAGTTATTACTCATGATACTATTTCATGTCTTAATCATTCTGTAAGTAAATTGGACATTAAACATCAGCTCTATTAGTATTTCAATGAATATTTTATAGGAATAAATTTAATAATATTACATTGAAAATAAATGTAATGAGGTTTTTTTATAGGCTTCTGCTATCAAAAATATTCTCTGTACCTGTGCAACATTTCATCATCCTCATGTGTCCTGAAATTTTCTGTGGCGAAATGTCACAGCCTGATACTCTAGTCCACAGAACACACTTCTTAGATATTAGTAATTAAGCAAAGAAACTAAAAAAACTCTGCATTGAGCAAAGTCAAACAGCTTCTTTACAGCAGGGCTCATCAGGGCCATTAAAATCCTAATGTGCACTATGATCCTGTGGGTTTCATGTTGGATATAAGGATAACTATTGACCTTGAAATATTTTGTTCTGCTCTTCTACCCTTAATGGCTCCCTGATGTTCTGTGGAACATCCTTTAGAAAATACTGTTCTCTGGCCTTTTCTATCTTGTTCTAATATAACATTTTGTATATAACCTTTTCTCATTTGTTTTTTTAAGGATCTCTTTACATTTGAAAAGCATTATGTTTCACTGGTTTTACTTACATAAGTCTTTAAGATAAGCACAAAGTGGTTATTTACATATGACTACTATCTGATATAGCTACATGTGTATTAAAAATGATTTAGAATCAAAGATAGACATTATAAAATGTTGTTGTTTAACATAACCAGCAAAAGCTAGATGGAGGATGCTATATATAATATTTTAAGAGTATTAATCTGACCAACATACTGTAACATACTGAAGTTCAACTTGTCTTAGAAACACTTTATAGATTTAAAATGTTATACATTTATGCATATGAGTAATATATAAACTAAATTGGAATTTAATACTTTATATCCTTGAAGGAAGGCCACTATGCTCAGTTTGAACAGACCTTTGAAATGCAATAAGATCCATTTTTTATATCCAAATATCTATGATAACTACATAGCTATTTTTGTCAATGAAAGAAATATTGATGGTTAATCCTGCCAATTCTTTAACTGACTTGATTAATTTTATCAGCTTTATATGTTTATCCATGCAGTGTGTGATTTGACCTATAGGATCTCTGAGATCTCTTCTACTACTAAATTCCTAGGAATTATTCCTAAATTCAATTTTAAAAATAATTTGCCTGCTACCATGCACCGAGGCCAATTGTCTGATAATGTGAGAATTTACTGCAAAATGGACTGGCTCTACTCTTTAAACTGTCTGTGACCTTAGAAGTTTGACACAGGCTTTATTTGGATAATGCTAATAACAAAGTCATCTGCTATTTTTATGACTTTTATTTTTTCTTTTTGCTTCTCTTTGTAGAAAAAAAGAAAGGAAAAATCACTTTCCCTTCCTAAATATCACATTTTTATATCTATCCACACAGGGCATACGGTCCTTAGCCAGGAGAGCATCTGGCATCTGCTCTGCTTGGATGATCCTGGGAATTGGAACTTTCAGCCGCCAAATGAGTTCCCAAGGACTCTAGGGCTTGGTGCATAGGATTTTAATGAATATCTGTTTTCATTTATATGCTGTTTTCATCTTAAAAATACCAAATTTCTTTAAGAAACCACTACCTTAGATTTTGAGGCAATAGTCGCATGGTGCCAAATCAGTCATTTAAAGATTGTAGTATTTGGTTTCATTTTTACTGAAACCAGTAAGAGTCATTAAATGCCCTTCATTATTCAAATGTATTCTGAGTGATTCATTTAAAATAAATACACAGTTTTCAACTTTCACTTTGTATCTCTCTTTTCTGCCTCACATTACAGTGTATTGACAGTGGGAAATAGTTCTGTGATGAGTCTTCCTTAAAAATAATTCTGAGATTGTTTCATTCTTATCTTTTCATTTTCTCAAAATAGTGCTGTATAGAAGCTACTGAACAATCTTTAGTTAATTCTTGAAAAAACTTGGTAAAATGAATAGTGTATATTGATTTATACAGCATTATCTCTTAAATTTTAAATTTATATTTTCTGTCAATAGTGATGGAGAAGGTATAAGTGATTTACATTTATTATCACACCTTGGATGCTATTCTTGCTTCTTAAGTTCATTTTTTAAAAATTTCACTGCCATAGAATGATTTAGTAGAAATTATTTTAAAATATTTATTTTAAATATATGATTTACAATAAATTTATCATATGATCTCTGGCTAACAACTATTTTGACAGACTTACAGGTAGTATTACTTATTCTTTCACTATATTTTCTTTTCATTTGCAAATAATGTAATCCTTGAAGTCACTTTATTATGTTACATGAAGAGACATTGTTTTTACCATTTTTCTTTCTTCTGAACAATTTATTTTAAAAAAGCACATAGTGAGCATTTGCTAGTATCATATTTGTTTGTCCTATGCCTTTGGTTTAGCAGGTTATGAAAACTTACTTTAATTATCCTTTTTAAATTTATTAGACATTTGCCTATTTACACTAACATACATTAAATTAAATCTATTGTGTTTTAATATATTCTTATTGATTTCAGAGAGGAAGGGAGAGGGAAAGAGTGATAGAAACATCAATGATGGGAGACAATCATTGATAGGCTACCACTGCATGTCCCACACTGGGGATGGAGCCTGCAACCTGGCATGTGCCCTGACCAGGAATCAATCCATGACCTCCTGGTTCTTAGGTCAATGCTCAACCACTGAAACACGCCTGCCAGGCTAAATCTATTGTTTTTAAGTAATATCTGTAAATTACACATAACAGCTGAATGGTGAATGCTGATTATCTTTCTATATGTGTACATATACCTATATCAGTATCTATATATATCCAAATTAGTGATATTTACATAGAGCAGCAAAATTATAATTATGTTCAGAAATGTTGGTTTCAAGTATTAAAACTAATTTATAAATGAACAAAATAAAGTATTAAACAAAATAGAAACAGAAGCATGGATACATGTAACAGACAGGCAGTTGTCAGAGGGGAGGAAGAAGAGGGAAAGGATGAAAGAAGGTGATGGGATTAGCCAAGGAACATACATTCATGACCCTTAGACACAGACAACAGTGTATTCATAGCCAGAGGAAAAGGGGGGCAAAGACTGGGTGTAGGTGGGCAGGTGTGTGTGTGAGGGGGGTTGTATAGGGATATCTGTAATAGTGTAAACAATAAAGATAAAGTTAAAATTTATTAAATATTTATTATTTTAGTGACATAACACTGAATGATAAATAACAATAACACTAATGAAAACATTACTAAAGCATTGGAGTAACTCTATTATTCTCTGTTTCCCCCAAAATATATAGTAGAAAAATATGACTTGATTTTATAGGATTTAATTTTAAGACTTAATGAACATCTAATTTCTATTTTTAATGGCAGGGTATTTCTTGATCTTATAAGTAATTTTATTTTATTTTTCTATTCCTGACCCTAACCCAATCAATGTCTCTCTCTCTATTTCTCTCTCACTCTCCTTCTCCCTCTCCCTCTTTTTCTCTTTCCCTTCAGCTCTCTCTAAAATCAATAAAAACATATCCTCAAGTGAGGATTAAAAAAAAAAAAGGAAGGGGTGAGAAGAGTGAGACAAAGTGCCTACCTGAATTGATTTTAGTTCAAAACTTGGGTAAATCTAGTTTATAAACAACTATTTTTCAGAGAAGGGAGAGGGAGAGAGATAGAAATATCAGTATCTCAATGATGAGAGAGAATCATTGATCCTCTGCCTCCTGCAAGCCCCACACTGGGGATGGAGCCTGCCACCGGGACATGTGTCCCCACTGGGAACTGAACCGTGACCTCCTGGTTCATCAGTCGACACTCAATCACTGAACCATGATGGCTTGGCTAAGTGTCTTTGTTTTTCAAGCACATATCTTTTCTGTATTTTGCTCAGAACTTGCTTGGCCATGGCTTGAAAAATTGAAGCACCTGGAATCTAGATATATATGCTGATTGCTTATAGTTACAAATGGTTCCCTTAATTTTTAATATTAAGGCATTATCAGTGTGTTTTGACCATACATTATTCTATGAATTTAATGAGTTCTTAGACTAAAAATCTATGTTGTCTCCAAGCTCTCTTTTCGATGGTGTCCTCTAAATTAAACTTTTATTAGTTTTTGTTTTTGTTTAGTCTCTCTTTTAGATACCATCCTATTTGCATGGGTAACAGCCCAGTTGTCTGAGTTTCATATTTATAATGTTTGTGCCCTGACCAGGAATTGAGCTGTGACTCCTGGTTCATAGGTCAAGGCTCAACCAATGAGCCATGCTGGCAGGCTTTGCATCTGTTTTTATTGCTTCATCCAAATGTATATTCAGTTTTCCTTTCAGCATTTTATTTTTCCTTTTCCCCATATTATACACTTGATAGATTTAAAAATTTTATTATACATGGCTTTGTACATTTCCTCAATATTCAATAGCAATTATTTTCAAAGTTATATATATACTAGAGGCCCGGTGCACAAAAATTTGTGCACTGGGGGGGGGGGGGCCCCCCAGCCTGGCCTGTGCCCTGTCACAGTGCAGGAACCCCGTGATCGATCACCCCAAAGAGGAAGGCC
>NW_005366834.1:600983-601290 GCF_000412655.1 Myotis brandtii | reverse complement strand
AAGCATTACAAAGGGTATTACATATGTGTCCTTTTTTTCCCCGCCCTTGACAATACCCCGGCTTCCCCTACAGTGTTTCTCTTTTATTAGTGTAGATATATATGGACACTAGAGGCCCGGTGCAGGAATTTGTGCATGTGTGGGGTCGGGCCGGCCCGCCCCGATGGGGGCCAATGGTGGCCAGGCCAGCAGGGGGGAGGGGCCGTGGGAGGTTGGGGGTGCTGATTGGGGCTCTTATCGGGCGGGTTGGCCGCCGCAATGCACATCATAGTGACCAGTCTTTCCAGTCATTCTGGTAGTTCCATCG
>NW_005366834.1:583735-600883 GCF_000412655.1 Myotis brandtii | reverse complement strand
TATATATATATTCTATTTGAATGCTTTGGTTTGATTGGTTTGATTATTTTTCTCACCAGTATATGCCAAATATGGGAACACACAGAGACAGCTTCCTTGGCTCCTCTTATACCAGGCTTCATTTCTGTTAGAGTCATTCTCTCATATTGTAAGTTGGAGCACTTTCTAGTGCTCATAGTTAACTTGTAGGCAATGACTTAGCTTATTCACATACTGGGATGAGGATGGCTTTTCTATGCTAGGTGCCTGCAGCACTGTCACACACGTGGTCTCTTGTGTAAATTATAATTTTGCATTAAGGCAGCTTCATTTTGGTGTCATGATAATAAAAAGTATCTAAGCCCTCACTTTCCCCCTTTGCTGAGATTATAAATATTGTGTACAAACTACCCATTTGAATTCAGCTGCTCTGATTACAATCATATTATATGCTGTTTGTTTCTCTATATACTTTGTCAGTGATGGTGAATCACTACCTTACTTCTCAAAAGCACTAACCCCAAAGTTCTCCCTACTGTTCTCTTCAAAAAAATTATAAATATACATCTTAATATATATTAAAGGGTATAGTTGCATATATATTGTATATTTTTTACTTTACTAGTTGTTTCTAGAATTTTATAGTGTTTAAAAGAAAGGTAAATGAAGCAACCTCATACAGTGATACATAGACAACCTATGCTTTAGATTCCTTTATTTTTTGCCTTGAAGGTCACTTTCACTAAAGATTAGTGCCATTCTTCTGTCACTTATTTGGTATCACAGTATGGCCTTCAACATTTCAGAAGGTGCTTAAACCAGCAAATACACCCTCACACTTTAGACTGAAAAGCACAGTACCATGGGATAAGGATTAAAAAAATCTTTGTCTTTTCAATTCTTCAAAATGTCTTTTTTGTAAGAAGTTATGCAGGATAAATTTTCACCCCTTCATCTGATATGCTAA
Organism: Myotis brandtii; assembly: GCF_000412655.1. Taxonomy (NCBI): domain Eukaryota; kingdom Metazoa; phylum Chordata; class Mammalia; order Chiroptera; family Vespertilionidae; genus Myotis; species Myotis brandtii. The sequence goes on along the minus strand of NW_005366834.1, from coordinate 599,937 downwards.
TCTGAGTGTTCATTACAGGATATTGTTTATGTACTTTGAAAACTACTTGGGAAGCATTACATGACAGCTGTCTTCTTAATACCCTCACAGAAATTAGTTTTTCTATTTCGGGAAATTATTCCAGTGATCCCAGTACAGCTCCATAAATAAATATGCAAATCTATTTCAGAAATATCCACAGACTGTATATTATAGATGTCTGTGATTCAAAGTACTTTCTTGCTAAAATATGTACCTATATACAATGATAATATGCAAATGGATTTAACTTGATATAATTAAAGCAATTAAAACTAATGATGCAATAAAAATAAAAGACAGGTAGATAGACATACATGAAAAAAATTATTCACAGTGATAACCATTCTGCAATTAAATTTCCCTCAATAAAGTTAACATTTCCATTAAAGAATTCTATTCAATTCACCAATTTAAATATATATATAGCTAATATGCAAAGTGTCCCCTTGGGAGTTTGACCAGGAGACTGGGAGTTCAATCACTCACTATGACATGCGCTGACCACCAGGGGGCGGCACGCAATGAAGGAAGGCCCTGGCCAACAGCCAGCAGCTGGGGAATGGAGGCCCCCACCAGCAGCCAGAAGGTCCCGATCAGCTCTGATCCCCAGCCAGGCCTAGGGACCCTACACGTGCACAAATTTCGTGCACTGGGCCTCTAGTGTTATAAAATAAACATCTGCTTGTAATAAAGTTCATATTTACCATTTTCATGCTAGTCAAATAAGAAAATTTGTTCCTGCAAAGAATGAAATTCAAATAGGGGGAAAAAATTAAGAATGCCCAAATTACCAATTTAATAATGGCTAAGAAAATTATTATGTTTAAAATAATTAGTTGTATAAACAAAAATAATACAATAAAAGTATAAACCCCTATTGTAAATATAATTTTAAATTATTAAATAATATAATATTGTAAAACAATTTTTGAAATCATTTATTAATTAACAATTTCTATTGAAGAGGATAAAGAAATATCCTAAGTGAGTGCTTCTTTGGCTTTCTGTTGCAATTGATCAGTATACATAGTGCTAACAATGCATAGGCTATATATTGTGTATATTGGTAAATTCATATGTAACTGGAAAATGACCTATATGTAAATTGCAGTGAAAGCTTTACCTTTTGGTTAAAGGTAATTGTATGTGAAATCTAGCATTAGTAAATTTATAAAAGACATTTAAGCATTAACATTCTGACATGACTTAATGTTGCTATGTTTTCTCTTTTGTTTATTAAATTTTCCTATAGTAGCAAAAATAATGGTGCTTAAATGAAAATATTCATAACACCATGTTATGGTCCATTTTTTAATTTTTATCTTGTAATACAACTTAGTGACATGAGTGTTTAAAACTACAGTTTGTGCATTCATTTATAATTAATGTATAATAATTATTAGGATATTAAGTCAACAAACTGCGAGTCTTTTAATAAATGAATGTATAATGTTATGATCAGTTATATTCAGTAAACAAAATTCATAAATGAAAATTGTGTCTATTAGAGAGAAAGCATGATTTAAATTTGTGTATAATCATCACTTTTGATAGCTAAATCCAGTTTAACTATTACATTAAATTGTCAATAACAAGGTTCTGCAAAAGTGTTTTAGAAGCACAAGTGGTATAATAGCACAGATAATTTGTGAAGCATCGCTTTAAGTTTTAGGTAAATAAGCCAGCAGACTTTAAGTGGCATGTTAGAAAACAACTTTCCTATATATTAGAAACAGTTCCCAAATTGTACATATGGATCATAATGGACCATTCAAAAATTCAAGAGAGCATTTAGAGTAAATTGCAGTATCCAATCAATATTTGCAAATCCAATTATATTTTATTGTTTTTTAAAACCATTAAAGAAAAAATAGTTGGCCTTGCGTTCAACCAAATACTCTCTTAAAAAATATTTTGTAATATACTTTTATTTTATATAAAATGTCAGTTTACAATTAAATACAAGTTTATCTAAATTTTCACTAGAAGCTGAGAGCACAATTAAAAATAAAAAAAAGAAGGCTTTTGTATGAACACTGGAATATTACCAAACATTTTACCTTAATAAATCTATTTCATAGGAAGATGACCTACTTCACATAGAATGTGTTCTTTATGAATGTTTAATTAATTGGCATAATGTATTATTTCAGGTTCTCAAAGTTTATATCCTAATAGGAGAAAAAGATAATCCTAATATATATAAAGAGTTAGGTGCCATCACGACCGAACAGGCAACCAGTCACCATGAAGTGCATGGAGCACCTCTTGGTCCCCCACCCTCCCGCCCAGAGCCGCTCACCATGAGGGCAGACTGGCGGTGGTGGGACTGGGGACTGTTGAGTGGCGGTGGTGGGCTGCTTTGCTGCTTCGCGGGCTGGCCGTGAGCTTAGCAGAGCAGTCACCTGGGCAGCAGGGAGTTTTGCGAAGCAGTCGCGGGGTGGGGGGTGAGGGGAGTTTCGTGGAGCGTCCAGCAGCGAGCTTTGTGGGGTGGCAGCAAGCTTTACAGAGCAGTGGAGGGACAGGGGGAGCCTCTCCGAGCAGTCCTGGGGTTTGCGGTATGTCCTGGGGAGGGGAGCTTCACGTAGCATTGCAGGGCAGCAGAGGCCAATGCGACAGAGGCCAGGCTAGGCTTAGGGACCCTAACCGTGCATGATTTTGTGTGCGCTGGGCCCCTCGTAGTTAATAAAAGTATCATATACATATTTGTACCCTGTTTATTTCTTGAGATTTATATTATTAATAAAAAGTTTATGATGGTAAAATTTTTCCAGATACCAACATATACATTGTAAGTATTTTAGAATATTTTCTCATTAGCAATGTACTATATGTGTAATTATTGAAGAGAGTATCAAAAGTAGAGAGGTCTAACTAAAATATTAGCAGCGATGTCCTCACAAAATAACCACTGTAGCCTGGCCTGTGTGGCCCACTGGTTGAGCATTGACCCATGAACCAGGAGGTCACAGTCTAGTCAGGCACATGCCTGGGTTGCAGCTGATTCCCCAGTAGGGGGCATGCAAGAGGCAGCTGATCAATGATTCTTTCTCATTGGTGATGTTTCTATCCCACCCCCCTTCCTCTCTCTGAAATCAATAAAAACATATTTAAGAAAATAACCACTGTAAATTTTCTTCTGTATATTTTTATGTTCTCTGTGTTTATTCTATTCATTTATATCAAATGCGGAATCTTCGTATAACTTGTTTCCTCCAAAAATAAGGATATATATTATATTATTATAAAATATTTTAATAAAATATTTTAATGATTATATTGACAGTCTTTTATTTCAAGGTCTATTTGGTTTTTCAAGAACATAGTCTTTCTTATATGTAATTTGAGGCAAAGTGTTTTAGTAAGAGTAAAAATATTTTTTTTATATTTTACAACTATACACTTATTTTTATATAACTTCTTGCAAAATTATATACACCAAAGTTTTTCTTTATAATTTTATACAGATAAAAAATATGCAACATACATTACGAATCCTGATCTCCATTTTTTCTTCAGCAATGAGAAATGCACAATACCTAAATGTAGAAAGCATGAGGAATAAAATATCTTAGTATTCACTAAAAGGTATAATTGATTCATTGTCCTTTCTTGTTCCAGGTAGCTTTTTCAAAAGCTATTAAAATACCATTTACAGGTCATCTTATATTTGCAATTTTGAGGACAAACTCATATTAAATGTATCATAATTTCATAATGTCCTTTGTCTTAGACCTATACAAACTTAGGGAAACTGCTTAGATATTGCAACATTTTCTATGTTGGATAAGTTTTAGAGTTTTGAATATAACCACTGATGAGTTCATGTTAAATATTAAATTCCAGATTAATTGCATAAGGTGATTTTGGTAATTCACATTGTAATAAGAATCTGATTTTCTCCCAGTAAAATGGTATGGATATTTTGGGGATAAAATGCTAAAATGGTTTTTATTCACTTGGTCAGTTAGGTATCTTTTTCTTTCTGTCACTGAAATTGTAACTATGGAAAACATTTAGAACATCTTTATCTGACCAGCATCATCTATTTGTACAGGATCAACACTTTTCTGGTCATAATTTACATGTAAATTACCTAGGAATCTTGTTCAAATGCAGACTTTATAGGTCTAGGGTGGGATCTGAGATTCTACATTTCTAACAAGCTCTGGATAATCTAGATACTGTCTAGACAGAGACAACTTTGATTATCACTATCAATACACTCAGGAAACAAATCATGATTGTCAATCCTGATAAATTTATATCTTTCATAATAGATGTGTCTATAGTCATTCTGTTTATGTCCTTAAAGAAAATTTGAAACTAGACTCCAAAGTATTTGTGTTTGTAAGTATTGTCATTTTGCTGTCTGTAGATGGTATGGTATCTGCCACTGGACCTCTACCCATTTTAACAGGGTGAGAAAAGTCATCTTCACTACAGTCTCCTATTTCTTTCATTCTTTGTCCACGACCTTTAGCTAAATGAATAATAAAAGTTGAGAGGTAGAAGATTTTGGAATTGAATTCTAGTGTTTTCACTTCTCTCTTTTGTATGAAAAGATTTGTGAGTTCATAAATGCATTTTCTGTTCAATATTATATAACTGCCCACTCTTTAAAATGACACATGATCTTGTCATTTTGTTACATTAACATTCCCTTACCCTTAACTTAGAACAGATATAATCAGAAAGTATTTGACACAGGGAATGCATGTGAATAAACCTATCTAGAAGTCAAGCCCCTTAAATAAAAATCTGTATATTGGTTGAAAATTATAGTTACACACACACAAAAACAAGTATTTGAAAGAACATTACTTTGTGGCAATGTGAACCATGTTATGGGGGAAACACTTATTTTATAAGTAGCACATGAAGAGACCTAAGTTAAAATGATAGATTAATGGAAAATTATTAACAGGGAGATCACATTTTCTCCATCTGCTGCATTATATAATAAACCTGCTTAGTTTGGTTTTCAAATGTTAACTAACAGCTTGCCTAAAGGTTTTCATGTTTTCTTTTCATGGTCCAAATTTTATCTGTTGCCTTTTAAAACGCATTATTTGTTTAAAATAATAAAAATAAAGCCATTTAAAGCTCATCCATATTATAAATTATGTATATTATGCTGAAAATAGGTGTTAGATTTTATGATTTTCCTATATTAATATTTAAAAAGTAAACATAGTTTACTGGAGGTTCTAAATAAAATCAGAACACTAAAATATACAATATCGCATATCACACATATTTTTAAAAACTTGCCATCATCAAAGTCAGTATCAATAATATTTCAAACTGTATAAAGATTTGGCATGATTGTGTAAATTTCAGAATTGTGTTGCCCATGCACCAAGAGATCCTTGGTTCAATTCCAGGTCAGGGTACACACCATACCTACTAGGGGGCATGCAGTAGGCAGTGACTGATAAAAATTCAATAAAAACATTTTAAAAATAATTGTTTTAGGTTTTTTTTCACTAATCAGACATGAAAGAAAAGAATTCTTTTAAAATATATTTTCTTATATTTTTTAACCTATGTTCTTTAGCAAATAACTTTTGGAAATTTAAGATTTCTATAATAACTCACTGCATTTTTTAAAAGAAAAAAAAAGATCATAAAATGTTCATGTCTATTACATAGTATGGACATTTGCTAGAAATGACTTTCCTAGATTTTCTAATACATTTAAAATAAACAATACTTTTAAAAACATGCTAATAATTTGGAAGCTGAGCAGATGTTATGCTCCTAAGATCTTTTCAAGTTTCATCATTATAACACAAAACAGTTAAGTGTACCCAAAATTAGTAATTTATGTAATTCAGAAATAGTAATGATTTATATAATTCAGGGATATATTTCCCCTATCTCCTCAGGCTACAATTTTAACCTACATTCGTGAGTATTTTACTTAATTATTTCTCTGTGCTTCCTATTTGCATTTCAGAGAAGAGATTTAGTATCAGTCAATATGCTTTAATAGTAGATATTTGTAAATCCTAAACTGACATATAGTTTTAACTCAGCTATCAACGGATTCTTTTTATCTCGGTTGTTATGAGAGATAAGAGAAATAGCATTGGGAAGACATGCCAACGAAGCTGCGACCAGTGCAACGATGCTGTAAAAAAGCATCTAGATTATATGGGTATCTGGATTTCAAGGGAGAGATCATAGAGCTTGTGACCTACCTAGGAGAAGAAAAGAAAATATATAGTAAGATTGGGGACTTACCAGGAAGAATGGGTCATTTTAGTGTTAAGGTAAAAGTTTGGGGTATTACAAAATAAGATGTTTTACTATCCAAAGACACTAGTGTGAACTTGGACTCGGGTAAAGATGATTATATCCACTCCAAATTTTAATTTTCCTATTATGATAGATTATGATTTCATTCTGAGAGTACAGGTGCAGGAAAAGATGCCACAATTAATTACCACAAATCAAGTAGACCTCAGCCAAAGTCTATGCCTTTGACAAAATTGTCTTATCTCAACAGATTGGATTATATTTATTATTTACTTCCATAGCACACACTTTATACTATTACTGTTATTGCAGCTACCCCCTATCAGTTTACCTGTTGCCTGCCATAGTAGCCACTCAATGAATACCTCAAGAAAATAATTGTTGAATGAATTCATAAATGAATCTATTGGTATTATTAAGGTCAAGTGAGAAATAGTTGAATAAAAAAAACAGTTAAAAATGGATGGAAGGGTTGTGTGTGATTTACATATACATATGATTGTGTTTGCCAATTAAGAAGCTGTAGCTAATCTAAGTAAAATAATTTTAATAAAGTAAGGAAGACACAACCTGAATTTCAATGAGGTGAAAGTGATGAAGAGGTGATAAGCTGGAGAAATGAGCACAGACTATTCTTTTCAGAAACAAATGCGAGGGACATAAAGAAAGTTAGGTAATAATTAGGGAAGGATGTCCTGTGGATCAAAGAAAAAGTTCAGAGAAAGGGAAATGTTAATGAAGTAAGCATAATCGGAGATCGATTAAATTCCTGTAGAATGCAGGAAAGGATATGATACAAAGTGCTGGGTGGTTATAATTAGCTTTTGTCTCAGATCAAGTTCCCTGGGAATGGAACCTAAGATGCAGACTATGTACAAGGGATTCTTTAGGGAAATAGCTACAGAAGAAAAAGAAGCAAGATAGGGGGAAACAAATCAAAGTTGTGATTTCAAGTTTAGTCCGAGTGTTATCCTCATTCTGCAGGAACCTCAGGAATAACAATGACAAGTCAGAAATCCTCTCTGTTCTAGGAAAGGGAGCTGGACTTCCAAACTCCTGTCTCAATAAGGGACTGGCTAAGCATCACCCTAAGGGTTCATAAACTCTGAGGGGAACGTATTTCCAGTAGTTCAAGGTTTCAGAGGCCCATGTTAGGAGCAAAACTCACAGAAGCTGTGGTATTGGAAGACCTAAAGGTAAAGAGAATCTGAAACTGTTATGTGAAAAACTGACAGTGATAAGTTCAGAGTTGGACAGCTGTTTGAATTTTTTTCTTTGATACAGAGGAAGACAGAGTCTGGGGGTGCAAGAGTGCAATGCTTTAAGTTACTGATGGCTTCTGTTTTCTCAAGGAGGCTAGGGGTGACTTTATCGCTAGACCAAGAATAGCTTAAGTATTTTAAGAAGATGAAGAAATAGTCAAGTATTAATAAAATATAAAATTAGTGTGGCTCTCAACATTATATATATATATTTAGTGATATTCTTCAGTAAAATATAAAAATCCAGGGTCCTTCAATAAGACATTCAAAAGTAAAGATTTTATCAATATAATAAGGTAGACTTATTTTCAGACTGATGAATGGAATGAATAGATTCATATAGGTGCAGAATTTTTATTTGTTAATTTTTTAATTTGTTAAAAAACGTGTCACATGGATAACATTTTTTAAGTCAGCATGTGTATTGCACTTTCTCTTTGATTCCATATATTTCAGGAGGACAAATCATAGTTAGCGGCTTTAAAGTGGTCAGATGGCCTTGCAGGTGGGTTTAGAATACTTGCAGTACTTGGTTGGACTTTGGTAGTAATTATGCCTGATATTCTCCATTTACTTTTCTTCCAGGAGTTACAAACCCTTTCTGAACGTCTGGTTGTCACTCCTTACTGACATTTATTATTTCACTCAATTAGATTTTACTCAAGTCCAACCCAGAAGTTACAGTCTGTCTCTTCAAAATGACTTTTGAACAACTGTGTTCCTTCTCACTAATGTAGATTTGTAAGTTTAATTCTGATGACAATAAATAAAATAAAAGACAGAATTAAGGAAAAGGAAAGCAGTAGTAAAGTGAGAAGGGGTTGATATAATAAGTTTCTAGAGGTAATAATTGGAGAGAACACAATATTGAATAGCTCATTGTCTATATTTGCAGTGTATTTCACAGGAATTTGACAGAAATCTTACATGATAAACATTATTTTAACTGTGAAATTTGTGTGCAATGTCATTTGATAAGTGTAACAGAACTTAATGAAATCTTGATATTGTCTTTGCGAGGACTATAAATACCTGTCTATTAAAAGCGTGCAAGGAGTATAAACTGAGTAAAATTAAGGATTTCACTATGAAGTGTGCTGGGAGACATTACTGAGAAATGTTGGATGTTGGACGAGGCAAAAAAAAAAACTATGTATACATGGAATAGGTCATTTGAAGTGTGGAAAATTAGTTGGATAGGCAAATTCATAACCTTATGAAAAAAATTGACCTGGAATAGAATAACTTTTATGAAGTATCAGTGAAGTTTCTGTAAGAGAATAGGAGGGGTGAGGATGATGGGTAGGCAATAATGATGGGAGCAGAAAGGATGTTGGAACTTCAGTTTTCAAAGCTGTTAAAAGTGTGAGCAAGGCTGTGTATTAATGACTGACTGACTGGATTAGAGAGGAAAATAAATGATTTTTAAAAATTATTGTTGGCATATACATACCATGGGATATTACTAGCAATAAGAAGGAAAGAACTACTGATACATGTAGCAAGCTAGATTAATCTCTACAAAGTTATACTGAGTGAAGGAAGTCAATATCCTAAGATTACATAATATATGATTCCATTTATATGACATTATTGAAATGGCACAATTATACAAACAGAACCCCTTTTGCCAGAGATTGAGGTCAAGGATCAGGGAGTAGGAAGCTTGAAGGAAATGAATTTGGCTAAAACTGGGAAACATGAAGGATCCTGTGGAGAGGGATCCTTTATCTTAATTGTATCAACGTTAACATCCATTTTGTGAGATTGGACTATAATTCTGCAAGATGTCACTGTTGGATGAAAATGAGTAGAGGGCATATGCGATCACTATTATTCTTGCAACTGCATGGGAATTTACAATGATATCAAACATAATAAAATAATTGGTAGACTTTTTAATATTTTGTCCACATACACAATAAATTAAAAATGATTACTGAAAAGAATGTGAGTGTTAAGTAAGAAATTCATCCAACACAGGCAAATGATTCAGATTTGGGAGATTAACGTAACTAAGTAAATGGAACATTAGTGCTTGAAGAAATTTAAATGTAGATGAAAAAATAATTAGTTTCAATGCACCCAGATAAGCTAGAAGTATACTGACCACTTTCTTGGTCTTATTACCTGGTAGGAAAAATTATAGAAAAAAAACCCTTTACTTGTGAATATTTCTAACAATTTACTTGTGAATATTTCTAAACAATTCATATTATGCAAAGACAGACAGCTAGGGGTCAGTAAAGAGCGAGCTGGAGGCCATGCTCACTGATGAAATGAGGGAGTGGTTTTATGATAAGGGGTCCAAATGACAGAGCAGAAGAGCTTGATGAATATATCAGTGATAACAGTTTCATTTGACAGAGTGAAGGTAAGAGTGTAAAAGAGAAGGGACTGTTCGCGGTTGGCTGTATAAAATTGTATCTGGGCATTTCATCAATAACATCTGATTCCATGAGTCCTAATCCCTACAGAAATTTCCAGCTTCTGCCAAACTTGCATGATGAAGAAAACTGACTGATTGAGATAAATGAGAATTATAGTAACAACAGTATTATAATCAGAGATTAGTAAAGAGCTTCTTATGATGTAAAATGAGTCATCAAAATGCAAGGAAATTAGAGGATTGGTATGTAGATTATAGGGCCATCTGCTGAAAAGTATAAGTGTATTTTTTTCATGAATGCACATTTTGAAATTTGTCATTGCGATATATATAAAAATGTTACATGACTGCATGCACACACACACGAACACACACGCACACACACACACCCTTCCAGATAATGAAAATGCCTTTGCACTTAAAATGAAGTATCTTCAACTTTAAGAACTAATAATTTATCAGTTTGGTCCTTTGTAAAACAGTATATTTGAGATATTTTCTATAACTAAGATGACCAAAATGAAAAATTTGATGAAAATAGTTGGGTAAAGTAAAAGAACAAACATTCTTTAAAATGTTTTTATTGATTTTAGAAAGAGAGGAAGGGTAAAGGATAGAGAAATAGAAACATTGATAAAGAAGAAACATCAATTGCTGTCTCCTGCATGCCCCCCACTTGGGATGTAGTCGAAACCCTGCATGTGCCCTGACCGGGAATTGAATGGGTGACCTCTTGGCTCCTGGGTTGATGCCCAACCACTGAGCAACACCAGCTGGGCTGAACAGACATTTTAATAATCACCATATTAATCTGTAATTCACCATATAATGATTCTTGTGCATACACATTTTAGATTTTTTTTTTACCTATACATATGGCCACATACATGAGTTGTTATTTTATAATTTTGGTCTGTGAAATGGACCAATTTCTGTGCCAAAGTAGAAACAAAAACATTACCAGCCAAAAAATATAGAAATATTAGCTTTTCTACCATAGATTTCTACTTCCCTCACCATATATATAATAATTATACAAAGTGATATTCTGTCAGCCTGAGGAAATCATACCTTTTGTGACAGCATGAATGGACCTGGAGATTTTTATGCTAAATGAAATAAACCAGTCAGAGAAAGACAAATATCATTTCATCTAATTACATGTGGAATCTAATGAATAAAATAAACTAATGAATAAAATAGAAATAGTGACATGGATACATAAAACATTACTTTTGCCATCATTTTTTAAATTCAATTTCGAGAGAGGTATATTTAGTATACAATAACAATTATTTTGATTCTACCTTCATGTATCCAACTTTCTTTGACCCTTTACATTTTTCCATTCTAATAACTTAAGTTCTTAATGGATTAATTACAAATATTGTTCAATGCGTATTTTGGTGACTTGAGGATAATGACCCAAGGTGACCTTTAATTTCAAATATAAAATTTAATAATATTTTATAGAAATTCTAAATATTTGATTTAGATTACGTATCTGTTTTAAGAACCATCTATGTTCATGTTATTGAAACTTTTTCAACTCTAAATCTTAAATATTACATGGAAAAACTAAATAATATAACAAAATCAATATTATGCAATGCTTATACCTATCCAATAATAATGTGATAAATACTGTTGAAAACTATAATTCAGAAGTTAAATATTTATGGCCTTAATTTTAGTGCTATGTCTTAGGATACTAAGTATAATTATAAAGGACTTGAACTGTGCATCCACAATAGCAAATAATCATTTCATATCAGTCATGCTTTTCTTAGAATATTAAGCCACAGATTATTTTTATTTCTTAAAATACTATGCAAATATTTTGTTTTGTTGCACAATATGCTTCTGAATGCAATAAGAAATACCTATCTAAAGAAACATTTTTAAAAACACATCATAGATTATGTATGTTTAAAAGTATTTAAAAAGAAGAGTGAGAGCCCTGGCTAATGTGGTGCATTTGGTTGGGCATCGTCCCGTGTGCCAAAAGGTTGCTGGTTCCATTCCAGGACAAGGCACATGCCTGGGTTTCCAGCCTGATACCCAGGAAGGTGTGTGTACTAGTAGGAGGCAGCTCACTGATGTTTCCCTCTCCCCTGCCCTTTACTCTCTAAAAATCAATTTAATTGTTGTTTTTTTTTTCAAAAAGAACAGTCAGTTGTATAAAAGAGATATCGATAATTATTAGTTGTCATTTTCCTGTGTTTCCATTTATCCAATTGTTCACTCACTTTTCAGCATATAATGTAGGACTTTCATTTCCACTTGCTGCACACTATTTAATTTTAGATAAATCAGGTATAAATGAACAATCCATGAAAATCAATGTTGAGTTAAAATTGTTTTTAGTAATGTAATAAGAAATCCATAAAATAAAAGGTTAATTTTTATTAGTGTCCTTTAAATGGATATATTTCAATCCTGAATCTGTCACAAATCAGCAGTTGGTCTCACAAAAGTCACACAATCTGCCTTAAATGATTTCCTCATTTGTAAAATAATGATGGAGCACTATTGTGAAGATCTTTATGCATAATTTAAGTGAAGACCTTTACAATATAGTTTCTAGAACATATTGTAAAAATAATGAATAATAGATATTTTTATAACTAACATTATTGTAATTATTATACACATACACAGAACAGAAAAAATTAAACTGGATTTTAAAACAATATAAACATGGATAGGTATTGTATCATAATTTAGCATATATATGTCATACTCACTTTTTAAATTATATTTTTATTTATTACAGAGAGTAAGGGAGAGGGTGAGAATCACTGATTGGCTGCCTCCTGCATGCCCCCTACTGGGGATCGATCCCACAACCGGGGCATGTGCCCTTGACTGGAATCGAACCCAAGACCCTTCAGTGCAGGCCAATGCTTTATCCCCTGAGCCAAACTGGGTAGGACTATGTCATACTCACTTTTAAATGAATCAAAATATGCAATGCTTAAGAGACCTGAAAAAGATGAAATGGGTTCAGAAGTATGACCATGGACAATTTACTTAACTTCTATGCCTCAGTTTCTCAACTCACATAAAATATGAATAGCTATTTTCAATGGGATTTGTTTCTGAGGATTATTTGTTTCTGTATATATAATTTTAGATTAGATATTTATCCTACATGTTATTTATCAGGATTTGACTATTCTTGATCAATCAAAAGGATATTTTGTAAAGAAATGTGAAGTGAAAATATGAGTTATTGCCTTTTTATACCTGAAGTAACTGTCCTTGATTGATATAAATCTTGAGAATAGACATTGAAACAGCAAATGGATATACTGCTGTTTTCACTACAAATGGATCATGGAAAAGATTTTGCAGAATAACACTCAACAGAAGAGATTCCAGCAAGTATATATCAATTCCCTTCAGCATTTCTGTTGTCAGCGTGAAGTCTGCTCAAGTGCACAATTTCATGGTTGACTAGTCATTGTCCTTGGTTGAATTTATTTTCAGTGATGGTAAAAAAGATCATTGGTTTTCCACTTGCTACTCAGCAGTAATAAATCTATATGGAAAATACCTATTCCAGTGAGGTCTTAACCTTTAGCTTACATATATATCTTTAATCAAGGGTTCAACAATTCTAAGTGCATCAATATTGCATAATTGAACTTAAGTATTAAGTGTTCAATCAGAAAGGAAATACTGATCCTCTGTTCAAATAACTTTTTAAATAAATAAAATATTTAAATCTACACAAAACAGAAATAAGCATTATGATATAAAACTTAATTTTTCACAATAAAGTTATAAAATTTGTTTTAAATAGTCTTAAATAATCTATTTTTATTGCTTACAGAGTTAACCATTTTATTGTTTCTTGACCTTTGGGGTAACATCAAGGGCAGAGTTAACCATTTGACAAAAGACATTAATATTCTCAGAATTTATTACACATCTTGATTCTGATGTGGTACTAAGAGTGCAAAAACTTTCAAAAAACATTAATAAAGTACATTAAGATCAAAGAAGCCAAAGTGTCCAGATTAATTGTCATCTTTATATCAGAGAAATCCTATGTTTGAAGCAGGAGTTAAGAGACGAGTTTTTTGTACTCCATTGTGAACTGAATTTCATCTTAAAACTCCATTAAGAGTTTATTTCTTGTATATTAACACATATAACTAATTTATTGTTTACCCTGAAAAGTATTTGACTTGGAATTTTAAGTTTTCAGGTTTTTCTTGTCAGTAAATGAATTAGTCAGTAAGAATTATGAATAATTCTCAACATATATAAGATAAATGTGTTGAAATAAAGCATACATTACTTTGAAAATCAGTTGTAACAAATCTTTATGAGATAATCGTCTTTTCCAGGGCATGGGATAAAGAGCCTATTAATTGCTACTCCATTGATATTTACAAAACCCAACTGAGACTCTTGTCTGAATTACTGTATTAATCATCTATTACTGTATAACAGATTACCCCAAAACTTAGTTGCTCAAAACAATATACATTTATTATTTCATAGTTTCAGTATGGCTAAGATAGGTGGTTCTATCTCAAGGTATTTTATGTGGTTATCTTAGAGTAGGTAGTTAAATAGACATGAGCAAGGCAGAGACAGGGCGAAGGGATCATGCTTGAATAAAACAGAGGAGTAGGGAGTTAAAGATAATCATCACAGTTAGACAAAAACAGGAAGAAAGATCTGCAGTTAAAATGACTCCCCTTACCAAAAGGGCAAATCTTATAAGACACCTGCAGGCAAACAAAATTCTAGGAAGCCCCCTACCAGCTAAAGGACAAATGGTACCAAAGGATTGAGACATGACATGGGAGGGGCAAGAATAAGATAAAGAGCCAGGAACTAGACCCGCTGACCCGGCTGAAGGTGCCCATCCAAGATGTACTTAAGCTTTTTAAAAAAAACTTTGCTGCTTGCTGTAATTTTCTCTGTCTCATGTTGAATTACTTCCTCCGAGAGGCAAGAACCTGATCTTGCTGATCCTTCGCACTGCTGACAGCTGTAGTTAAGATGTTGGCAGGAGCTACAGTTATCTGAAAATCTGAAGATGGGTCATTCACATGGCTGTTGGCAGGAGGCACAGTTCCCTCCTGAGTATTGGCCAGTGGCCTCACATCTCTGTGGGCCTCTTCACAGGCAGCTAACGTACCCAAGACATGGAACCTGTCTTCCTCCTGAGCAAGACACAGAAAGGCATAATGGTTTCTCTGACTTAGTTTCTTAAGTTACAACCATCATTTCTGCTTTAAACTATCCATTAGAATAAAGTAACTATGTTAAGTCCTCAGTCAAGAGAAGGGGAATTAGGCTCTACCTCTTCATAGATGAAGAATCAAAGTATGTGTAGGCATGTTAAAACGAACACAGCCCACCCTCTTACCAGAGATTATTTCTATTTCTTCCACATGAAAAATATATTAACCCCCTCACAAAGCCTCTACCAATTGTATCCTGCTATAGAATCAGATAAAACTTCAGAATCTTGCCTCCATGTGCAAATGGAGCTCATCATATGTTGTTCTTAAGTTTATTTCCTTGATTGTAGTTCCTCTTGATCTAAGAACCAATGAATTAAAGATACATATCATCGTCCCCTGATAGCTCCAAAATACAATGATGACAGACATAGCATTACTGACATGTATGATATATACATTTCACAAAAGGAAAAAAGGTACAAAAATAAACAAACAAAATAAAAAGATCCATGATTGTAAAAAGCTTGGGTTAGAGGAGTTGTCAACAAAGAAGTCACCCAAGGGGACTTTTTGAAGTGATAGAACTTTTGATAACTTGATTTTGGTTTTGCTTACAAAAAGGTATGCTTTGTCACATTGCATGGAACTGTAGGGTAAAATTAATATATTTTATAATATTTAAATTATTCATTAATACTTTTTTTAAATTAAAGAATACAGATGGAAGGATTGTTGAATATAAAGGTTCTTTGTTTCTAAATTAGGTCATGACTATTAGGAGACTTTAGTTTATATTCAGTGAATTAAGAAATGCAGCCTAGTCAGTGTGGCTAGTGGTTGAGCATCAACCTATGAACCAAGAGGTCAAGGTTTGATTTCTGGTCAAGGCGCATGACCGGGTTCTGGGCTCGATTCCCAGTAGGGGGTGTGTAGGAGGCAGCCAATTGATGACTTTCTCTCATCACTGATGTTTATACCTCTCTCTATCCCTCTATGAAATCAATTAAAATATATATTTTTAAAATGCATTTATAAAAGAAATGTAAATGTGAAAGT
>NW_005366834.1:578620-583626 GCF_000412655.1 Myotis brandtii | reverse complement strand
ATAAATTTTTTTTAATTAATGAGGATTACAACATTGCAGTCTTAGGCTCTACTTTATGTGGAATTCCTAATTATGCTTTTCCACAAGTCTGAATGGAGTCACACTACCTTTGCACTGAAAAAAAAAATGCATGCTTTTCTGGTCCTCTGTATTCTCTTGTATTTTCATCCTCAAATTATTCTGGGCCAATTTCCCAGTCATCTTCCATCAACTATTCTTATACCCATTTCAATATTTTCAGTGTTCCTTGAAATTCCTATTCCATTTAAAATAAAATATGTCTTGTGTAAATTATACTTAACCTTTATTGTGAAGACACCCGTCAAGTAGATAATTCTCTTTATTTCACTAACCTTATGGTAGTGGATAGAAGAATGTTTATCTTCTAGTTCCTCATCTCTAACTCCAGATGTCCTTCTATATGAAGAATCTATTTTAAAATCATACTTTAATACTTTTTTCCCCCAAGGTTCATGGTTCTGTGATTATTTTCAAACTATAATGAAGCATTCCTGAAATAAAGGAGATATTTTCAAGCAGTTGAACTGTGACATTGAGAATAATTTCTCTTTAAAGTATATAAAAAAAATCTCCCAACTATTTTTTGATCTTAGACCCAAGAAGTAAACAAACTATAGAAAACGTTTCATGCCCCAAAATCAGATCAAGTTTGGCTGTGACTCTAACTTTTGAAGTCCAGCCAGATCAGTATATGTTGTACTACAGTACCCATACTAAAAGTCAGCGAGTCCCTTAACTTTATTTTAAAAATTTTCCAAAATTCTCAATCTTTCTAAATTTTGAAAATCATATATATACACACACATAAATAAATAATATATATATATTATTAGAGAGGAAGGGGGAGGGAGAGAGAGAAAAACATCAGTAATGAGAAAGAATTATTGATTGGCTGCCTTGTGAACATCCCATGCTGGGGATCTAACCACAACAAGGCATGTGCCCTGACCAGAATTTAACCATGACCTCCTGGTTCATAGATTGGCACTCAACCACTGAGCAATGCCGGCTGGGCTGAAAGTCATGACCCAGATCTCCTGGCTGAGGATGTCCACGAAGCCACAGCTGTGTGAGCTAACACGTGTCTGTGTGCACAAATGTGTGTGTGTCTTTTCAAACACGACTGGAAGTGGGTTGGAGATGGTGGAGCAGGCATCTGTGTGCGAGTGCGTGTGGCCAGGGTCCTATTCTCCTTGCTTAAGTAATATATTCAGATTAATGACCATTTCTTATGTCAGTATTAACTCATAATGTTTGATGTTACTCTTCACCAAATAACTGGTCCAAACTACAATGGGGTAGTTGAGGAATGACTACAAATCAACTAATCACAGTGCAACTCTAAGTTATAGCTATGACATAGACCATGATTTTAGCACATCTAAGGAGAAAATACATAAAATTATTAAGTAGTGAGAACAGCCTGAAGGAGTAGAAATTGTGCAACAGATAAGTGGCCAAGGGGCAAGTGTTTGGCCAAAAGATTATTATAGTAATTTAAAGGGCATCTTAATTATCTACACCTTGAGTATTCTAATCCACAGGCCAGACCTTAGACCTGCAAATGTCTTCTATGCACTTCAGAGAACAGAAAATATGAGTCAGGGGCTGCTGCTATCTCCAGGCAAACACTAAAACAAGGTGCTCAGAGTCCATCAACATAATAAGATACCATCTGGTCATGTCCTTCTGGGTTCCTGGGCATACTAATGAAATTATATTTGCACAACTTTGAGTTAAAAATGGCCATGCATCATCTGATTACACAATAGAGTTCTGTTTTGTCACTGACACATATGCCACTGTCACTCAGTAATTCATTGATGATGTTGACACACTTTACACTTTTCTTCACATTAATGAAACATTACTTTCCCAATGTGTTATTCAATCCTCAAATAGTCATGAGTTTTTGTTTGTTCTTCCCCTTTTATATCTCTGTTAAACTGCTTCCTTATATTTTATAGAAAACATTTGATTTTTCTTACAGCTGGCATTACCTTACCCATTGTTCTGTCATTTTGCATGTTGATGTGGGGCATTGGCATTATGTGAAAGCTGTAAGAAGAAATGTACATAATGTAAGGAACAAATATGTATGTATATTCGTTCATATGGGAAAGATACAATAATTTAATAAATAATAATACAAGAATAAGCTCTATGTTTTATGTAAACCTACTTTTGTCCAACCCTATATATAAATATATTTGTTACACTTGTTTAAAATTTTTAACTCGTCACTTTTATTACATTTCCCTTCCTATACATATTATTTGCCCTTGAAAATTTTCAAGGGGAAAATATCATTAATAAATAATTCATTTATAAATATCAACAATCTCAACATGTCCTAACTAAGGTTATTATTAATACTATTTCACTTTTTGTTCTCCTGCACCTAGCTGTTGCAGTTCCTTATGTTGTATTTTTCAGGAATTCCATTGCTAAAAATTACACATTAAAAGACATTTTACTTAAATGCTTATGGAGATTTGTAAGAGCCACTTCAATTTAAACACATCCTTTTTTAAAATCTAGTTCTTTCTCACCTTTCTGGGTTTTATTTTTCCTTTTTTTAACTTTTACTATTTTTTATTATTGTTAATGTATTGATTCTATTATTTTAACAGGCTCTAAAGAGGGACAGTTTGAAAACATTATATATTTGACTTATACTTGGCACTAACAATTACAAAGTCATTGTTTAAGATTTAAAAAAAATGCCTGCCTAAACCTCCAAACAATTTCTGGTAGAGTTCTGAAACCATGCAACATTTTAAAGATACGGACTACATAATTCTGATATGTGATATAATAACCTTTGTGTACATAATTGCTGGGGTTACACGTGATTTATCATTAAAAATTAATTCCCCAATAGATGGTACATTAAAATTGAAATCTAATACTATCATAATGGCTGCCTTATTTTGTATAAATGTTACTTTTTCTGTATCTCCACTTCATGCATATTTTATAAATTGAACACGGCATTGACAAACATTAAACTTAAGAATACAATTTTGAATATAAATAAGTTGCATATGTGTGACACTTTGTGTATGTTGTAAAAAGGTTTTCTGGTAGTTAATGTAAACCCAAATTATTATAGTTGAATATGAAACAACTTCCTTATATGTAAATTAGCATGTCAAGGATTGGGCAGATAAGCTACCTACCAAGTTCAGCAACATAATTGTGGAAGTTCTGCATTTGTTAGAATATAATTTAGTGGCAATAGCTTTCTTTTTTATAAGGGATTTATAAAAATATTCACATTTCAGTTCTTTGGACTGTCAGTCTGAACTTGCAAATCAGAAGAAATTCTGAAAGAAGAATTTGATTGTCTAAAACCAACTATTCTAAATTATGGAAATGCACCTCAAAAGAAATGAGGGAGAAATCATAATGAAGCTGCTTTCTATTTTGAATATATTCTCCCCAACTATAAAATAGAAGTTATTACTATCTTAAAATATTCTTTTTTAAGTTAAAAAACTCTGCCATCTCAAATAATCTGAAAACTTTACATTAACTTTTCATAGAGTAGACTTTTCAATACGATTTTTAAAGTTTATCTTGACCCAAACTTTAAAATACGACAAAGTACTTCATAAACAGAAGTAATTTTATGATTTTTTTCAAAATAACTTAACAATACTTTGATGCTTATGATGAATGTGTCCAAGGTTGGCATTTCTGATGAAACTGGTATTCAATTACATAATATATTCATAGAATCCAAAGGTTGGAGATTATAGATTACCTGGTAGCAACTAGCAACCACTGCTCTATTTTACCCCAATCATTTTAAAAATGAAGTTATAAAAATAAGAAGCTAATGATAAGAGATAGTCATTTACCCAAATGTCAAGGATCTGGGGGGATTCCTAATGACAGCAGCACCACTGAGGTTGGTATTACTTCTGGGATGTGTATGCTCTATTGTTTATCCTCAAAGGCAAAGGTGAATATGAAGGGCTGGAATGAAATGTTTGCTCACTTCCACATTGTTATATTTTAAGTACAAGCATTGAAAAATATATACTGTATATTAGTTTCCCAAAAGCTGTCATCTATCTGATATACCTTTGAAGAATAACACACACACACACACACACACACACACACACACACACACACGCACACACGCACACACACGAATATGCACATGCACACAAAGACATATATTTGTTATATTTTAATTAATTAATAGAAGGGGGAATTTTAAAGTACTAGAAGCTTCTTCAACAAAGTCTTCCATTAAACACACAAATGTACCTCTAAATTATTTGGACTTTATTTTTTATCAGCAATATGTTATAGTTTTTAAGACTAAGCATTTGTTTATATTTTGTTAATTTCTTTCTAATTATTTTATGTTTCTAGAGTTTTAAATTTTCATTTTACAATGGATAGTTGCTAGTATGAGGAATGTAGTTAAACTTCCAACCTGACTAAAATAGAGGTACAGGTTGAGATTTACCCCCCGACCACCAAAAACTTTTTTAAATAATTGAACTATACATGAAACAGTGGTTTTCAAGTAACTTGACATGAGGCAATAATGTACACTCTATCAAAAGAAAGAATGGATAAAGGACTTAAACATAAGATGGGAAACCATAAAAATATTAGAGGAATTCACAGGCAGGAAAATCTCAGACATATGCCGAAGCAATATCTTCACCAAAACTAAAGAGAAAATAAACAAATGGGACTACATCAAAATATAAAGCTTCTGTATAGCAAAAGCAACTATCAACAAAACAACAAGAAAGCCCACTGCATGGGAGAATATATTTGCCAATGTTATCACTGATAAGGGTTTAATCTCCAATATTTACAGGGAACTCATACAACTTAACAAAATATAAACAACCCAATCAAAAGATGAGCAACAGACCTAAATAGATACTTTTCGAAAGAGGACATTCAGAAAGCCAAGAGACATGAAAACATGCTCAAAGTCACTAATCATC
>NW_005366834.1:554070-576581 GCF_000412655.1 Myotis brandtii | reverse complement strand
AACATTTTATGCTCTATATTTTTATACTTATATACATATATGTGTATACATGTACATAAAAATACATATTCAAGCTGCACATTCAAATAAAATAGTGTGAAATTAGGTGTATATATTTTGAAGAGATTTTTGAAACTAAAGATATATTTATAAATTTATTTCATTCTTTATTATGAGCACAAAATAAAATCTAATTATAATTTTATTGATTTTACGAACACAAGAAAAGGTTCCCTTAGTCACAACAAATAAACCTAAATCTGCTTGACTCAAAGCCCTTCAGTGCCACTTTATATGGAATCCAGGTTGCAGTCAAATGATTTAGCATGTCCATTTCTGTCTACATTTTGTGCCAAGTCATTTCTTGAATCCAAATAGTTCCATCCTGCCTGGTTCTCCTTTGAAATTATTGAGTTATTATGGCCTATGCCATATTATTAATAACAATATATCCTGTTGGTGGGATAAGTTAAATTAAATTTGATGATATACTAGTATCACAACAGGAAGAAACATGATTCAAGACCTTCTAAAGAAGGAAATATAGTTTAGTTTTAGAGAAATGACATCACTGATAAAATATTTGTTAGCATATAAAGTCAAGTAGTCCAGCTGGCTTGGCTCAGTGCTTGAGCATCAACCTATGAACCAGGAGGTCACAGTTCAATTCCAGGTCAGGGCGCATGCCTGGGTTGCAGGCTTGATCCCAGTGTGGGGTGTGCAAGAGGCAGCCAATCAATGATTCTCTCTCATTTCTTCATTCCTTAGCTCTCTCTTTCTCTCTCTTCATCTCCCTTCCTCTCTGAAATCAATAAAATTATATTTTAAAAAAATAAAATAAAGTCAGGTGGAATATACCTTGAAATAAGTTTGTAACTTAATGCGATTGAGTTTAATATCTTTGCAAAATTAGAAGAAATATACTCCTGCCTATGGGAAAGGGCAAATGGCTTTATAATAAGAAGAAACCCCATTCTTGCTTATTGTCCATACCAAAGGCATAAAAAGCCATTCAAGGTTTGATTCCATCTCTTCACAGAATTCCTGATTTGACCAAATGATTTGTGGTAGAATTGCTGAAAACTGTGAAGCAAAAACTCATAGTTCTAAATTTTTAAAAATGAGGTGTTAATCTCTAAGTTATCTAAATATTTCACTCATTTTTCAATAAGCTTGAGTCTATTTATTGGAATTTGTATACATTTAAAGGTATAAAACAAAGTATTTCCCCTTTAATTTTAAAATTGAGTAAAATTACATTTCTATTCAATAATCATTATTCTAGACAGGAAAAAGATATGAATTTCATCTTTTATTTGAGTGGCCTCAACTCATTTAACTACCAAATAAGATAAAGGATGATTTTTAATAACTTTAAGGTAAATGACAGATAGCAGGATAATCAACTATTCAAAATTTGATGTTCCCCTTATCTGTTTAAACATTGTCAATTCATTCAACATTTTTTGTAAGAATATCGATAGACATAAAGCCAAGAGCACTGATATGTTTTAAAATGTACTTTTCAATGCACAAACTGTATGCACTCTTTTAATGTTTCAATTTTGTACAGCTTACAAACATAATGTAGACTTGATAATTTTTTTCTAATGAATGCCATTTACATACCACCCGTCCCTTCCAGTCCACTCTATTCTGGTGTCTGCTGGCTTCCTCCACTGCAAAGTGACTATTCCACCCTTTATAATTCATAAGTATTTTGGAGGAGACTCCAAATTTGTGATGGTGCAAATATCTTGACTCTCTTCAAATGTTTGCCCTGCAACAATTAAGACAATGGTATCCTGCTAGCAATATTCTGCTTTCCTTCACTCCTTTCACATTCAATAGAAATCTCCCATCAGGGAGAGCTGTCACTTCTGCTCTGTGTACTTCGTTACTCAATCATTTATTGATCACAGCATGGTTTTATGTACATTTATTTTAGTGATGGGTTATGCGCCAATGCTATTACTATTTTTGTTGCTGTTCAAATCATCTTAGCTTTAAGCATTGGGGGCTTTCAGGCTGGTTCTTTCACACTATGGCATTCCTTGCTCTGTTTTGCAGGCTTCCTTTCCTTTTGCCATTGTGCAATTTTCAGGCTTATCTCATGTTTTCCTCCTGGTGTGGAAATACCCCAAAACACATGTAAACATGTGACTTTTTCCTTTGTATTTTCCCTCCTCCCATGAGGGTATATATGACTCTTCATTGTCAGAGATTTTTAAAAAAATCTTTAGCACAGGAATCCCCCCCGCCCTCCTTCCTCCCCCTATTTCTGTAACTTCTATTCAATTGGATTAATTATCCATGTGCTTTTTTCTTTCTCATTAAAAAATCTATTTGATTTTCTGCACTAAGATTTGATAATTTGCTAGTTACATTTTATACCTCAAAAATGTGTCCTTTAGAATGTGCAATTTTCATTTCAATTTATATTCTGCATTGTTTTCCTGGCAGTCATAAAGTTTAGTTTCAAAGGAATCTGGCTTCTATTATCTGATGAGAGCCTAATTTTGTTTTTGCATAAGACATTGTCAGTTACTTTGAGGGTATTAATTTTATTTATGTAAAACATATATTTCTCAGCATCTTTGTTAATGTTATATTTCTTTTTCCTTCATACTGTTGGCTTCCCTCAACTGTCAAACAGTGTTGTATCCATTTGTCTGCTAATATTTATAAATAGTGGCTTCTACTGAGACATATTTGCTTATATACATATCATGAGGATAAGTAACACTTTTTGCACCTCTGGAAATGCTTAAAGGAGTTCTCGTAATAGTGAGTTAGTGGTGTGCATGTATAGGATGTTGTTAAGGAAATGTGGGAAAAGTGTCTGTTTGGAGTGGGTTAGTTTGTGGGCAGAATATCCAGGGATTTGCTTAGGCCCCCGGTTCTACTCTGGGTGTCTCCAAAAGCTTATCCTCCAATTTTGATTGCTGTGTGCATCATTTTATAGGAGATAAAATGAACAAAAATGTTGCTAATTGAAATAGTTGACAGATACAGCTGTTCCACAGCCCTTTAAACATTTACCCTATCAAGAGTCTCAAGGCCACTTCCAAAAGACATTAAACAAACAAACAAAATAACAATAAACAAAAGCTAAAAACCCTACTGCTTCTCTGCCTCTCATTTTGAAGCGAACCCAAGCGTGATCCATGATCTGAAGGTGAAAGGACTCTTTTCTTTTTTGACTCCATGATCTGAAGGTGAAAGGACTCTTTTCTTTTTTGATTGGGTGGTGAGGGGGTGGGGAGAGGGAGAGATGGGAATTTTGCTTGTACAGAATAGTAGGTTTCAGCTCCATTGAATTAAACTATCTCTATAATCATCAGATACATAATATCTCAAAAAATACCTGCTTAGGATGAACCCTTTATGATTTTTCAACAATGGGATTTGTGCTGATTTTTTAAAAAATATTCATTTTGTAATTTTAGTGGTATTCTGGTAGGAGGCGTGATAACCATCTATGCTCAGTCAGCTGTCTCTGAATTAGGAATAACCACTGTATTTTAAAGGCAGTAAAAATCAGAAAAAATAGTTTACCATAAAGATAAAGAAAAAAATATTACTTTTTGGAATTGTCTGAATAAAATTTGTTATCTTTTAATGATATTTTATAATGCAAAATTATTTTCAATTTTTCTTAACAGTTTGCTTTGTTTTGTTTAAAGAAAAACAGCTACATTTTATTGCTTAGGATTTCTGATTTTATTGTTTGCACAAACAAGCAGGTAAATATTGGGTTTTGGTTTAATATGTTAGCAATGTGTTTGATGATATGAAGTCAGAATTCTAGGGTTAAAAAGAACCTCATGAGCCATATTTAGTGATCCAATATGCTATTTTTGCTCGTAAACTGCTTACTTTAACTATTTCCCATGTTTTAAAATTTGAAGATTTTTTACTTCATATCTAGATTTCCTGCTTCTTTTAAAAATGAATTGAACAGACCTGGCAACGGTGATAAAAATCAATTATCACATGGGGAAATTAGCTGGAACTAACAGAAAGTTGTACACTTAAAATAAGGTCAGCTTTCCAATTTGCAAAGACTTAAGTACTCGCTATTGAAGGCCCAACACCTATTTGCACAGTAAAAGATAACCCATTTCTATTCATTACATGGCATATCTGACTGTATTAGGGGTTTGAATTTGCAACACTTTCCATATGGAACAAGATGAAGGAAATTACTGTATGTTTAAATATTATATATAATAAATTTGTAATGTATGTACTATATATTACATATATTTAACATATTTATATAAAATGTGTTACATATATATACATTGTAATATATATTATATTTTTTAATGTTTTTTATTGATTTCACAGAGAGAGAAGAGAGGTTGAGCGAGAGAGAAACATCAATGATGAGAGATAATTATTGATCAGCTGCTTCCTACACATACCCTACTGGGGATTGACCCCATAACCTGGGCATGTGCCCTGACCAGGAATCAAACTGTGACCTCCTGGGTCATTGGTCGATGCTCAAATACTCACCCACACCAGCCAGGCTATACATTCTTTTTTATGGAGAAGAGAGAAGACATAACCTATAAGTAGAAGGAACACTTTGCTTTAGGGCACTAGTGTTAATTCACATTATATTCAAATATTGCTGTAAGAGCAGCAATAGCATTAGCAAAGTGACATTGTTCTCTGTCTGCTATTTTTTAGTATTACTGAAAATTACTTTTTTTGTGGCATTGACTGCCAATTAGTAACCACCAGACGATAGCCATCTTCTTAGTTCTCAATTTTACTAGAAATAATTCTCATATAGTGCTGCTCCTTTAACAATCACCTTTACCACTCGAGACACATATAAAAGTAATTAAATTTAATAGTCTCATTGCTTTTAAGAAAAGCCATATGGTGTACTTAGATTGCAAATTCTAATTGAAGTCAATGAGATTTTATATAGAAAATACTGTTGAAAATGTAGCTGTGTAATCAAATATGTATATACCACACACCACTCTTACTTAACAGAAGAATTGCCCAATATCCCTTTTCATTGTGTTTTTTCCATGCATACTTAAAAGCATTATAGCTGAACCATGTCTTGCCATGAAAAAAAAAACCTCTAAAATTAATGATGATATTTGCTTCTGTATGTGCAGTGCATCTTTTTCATTATCCCTCTAGCTAAATTTTAATATTGCAATAATCGCTAGAACTGTGGCTTGGACTACAAGGGCAGTATCTAACTGAGATATGGTCCAATCCATTCACATTTATTTGTTCTATTATACACTATAAATGAAAGCACCATTACAAAAGCTGTAAATGCAGTGGCAAAAAAACACACAAAACAGCAAAACATGGAAATAAGCCATAGCTTTACTTATTTAGAATAAATGTTCATAGAGTTTTACATCCCAAATGTGTGTGTGTGTGTGTGTGTGTGTGTGTGTGTGTGTGTGAGAGAGAGAGAGAGAGAGAGAGAGAGAGAGAGAGAGAGATTGATTGATTGATTGATTTACCAGGTAATGTAAATTAAAGGGATTACAGAGGAGCAGAGAGAGAGAGAGAGAGAGAGAGAGATTGATTTACCAGGTAATGTAAATTAAAGGGATTAGAGAGGAGCAAAATAATGCATCCTGCCAACCTCTGGACTCTTATTTCAATTGGGGCTTGAATATTACCTGCCTCTGGTGAAGGGTAACTGTTGTAGGGAAAGAAGTGTTAAGAAAGAGTTTCTATTTAGCAAAGGCTCACAGAATTCTTTGTGGGTTGAGATTCTGGTGTCTAGGAATAGTTAAGCTCCCCTCATTGGGTGAAATCATAGAACGTTACTATTGGGTTGTGAACCTTGTGAAGAGGTTTATAACGATTGATAAGCTCCTAAAGATGAGAGTTGTTTCACCAAGTCTAATTGCTTGATGGCCTGAGGATGGCCATCTGTGACAAATGCCTGTACTAAAAAAATTTGACATAGATTCCTCATTACATATAAACAATAGGTTTCTTCTATAAATGCCATACTGTATTTGCTAAGATGAAAATTTATGTTTATTTCTCATAAATATATCATTGCATTTAAAAGGGAATATTCAAAGTTATAAAACTTCCCATTATACTAATAGTAAAAGTGATTTCCCACACACATTTGGCAATTATGTTGATGCATGAAGATGTGGTGTTATACACACACACACACACACACACACAAATAAAGCATGTTGGTTCTAGTAAGATGCATTATTCAATATATTATATATGGTGTTGTATATAAAAATGGTAATTATTGTCTGAAAGTGTCAAATATAAAAATGCTGACTGGCTGCATAATGTTCTATCAAGTGGGTGTTGATTGATTAACTTTATTTAATCTATACTCTTATATGGTGTAAAATAAACTTTCAATTTTACAAGACTTTTAGGTTTACAGAAAAATTGCTAGGATAATACAAGTTCCATATAACCCACACCTAGTTTATTTATTGTTAACAACTTATACTAGTGTGGTATATTTGCCACAACCAATGACAAAATATTGATAAATTATTATTATCAATTAAACCTAGTTGATATGTAATTAGTTTTAACCTAATATCATTTTTCTGTCTTATGATCTCATGCAGGATATGATATTACATTTAGTCATCATGTCTCCTTTAGGTTCTCCTGGCTGTAACAGTTTCTTATGGATTTTTTTTGTGTTTTTTTTTAATGGCCTTGACAGTTTTAAGGAATACTTGTCAGTATGATTTTTCTCATTACTAGATATGGTCTATGTATTTTTGAAAGGAAGATCAAAGAAATAAAGCGGCATTCTTGTCACATCATACCAAGGACACATAAATCAAATGGCTTATCATTGTAGTTTATTTCTTAATCTTGATCAGCTGACTGAGATCATAATTATCAGGTTTCTTCATTGTAAAGTACAGTGGGGCCTTGACTTATGAGTTTAATTCATTCCGTGATGGAGCTCATAACTCAAATTACTCGTATGTCAAATCTTAAAGTGAACGAGTGAGACACGTGATGCTGGGCTGATGTCGTGGCGTTCACTGTGATGTTTGCTGTGCCAACTAGCGGTGGGGTATCTGAAGCTGGCTTGTAATCCGAATTTTAGCTCACAACTCAAAGCAAGAAATCGGCCGAGAGACTGCTCATATCTCGAAAAACTCTTAGTCGGAACACTCATAAGTCAAGGCCCCACTGTATGCTCCCTTTTCCATACTGAACCCTTGGAAGGAAATCACTATGTGCAACACATGCTTAAGGAGTAGAGAGTTATTCTCCACCTCTGTGAGAACAAAGTTTCTATATAAAGTACTTGTCTGTTTTTTCCCCCCATATTTATTCATATATTTAATCATTTATGTCACTACTAGAAACCGGGTGCACGAATTCATGCAGTGATCCAGGCAGATCAGGGCCACAGGAGGGAGGTTTGCCAGGGGGAGGGGCCGCAGGAGTTTGGCTGTGGGAGTGCACTGACCACCAAGGGGCAGCCCTTGCATTGAGCGTCTGCTCCATGATGGTCAGTGCGCATCATAGCAACCCGTTGTTTGGTCACTTAGGCTTTTATACATATAGATGGACTTGTGGATAATTTATTCTTTGCGTTATAATGTAATACACATTTGTGTATTTTGAGCCTCCGCCTTTGCAAGCTCATTCAGTTGGCTGCTTTGTTTCTTTAACTCCATCGGTGTGTGTGTGTGTGTGTGTGTGTGTGTGTACACTTTATTACTTTCTATCCCTATCAGATGCTCTAGGCTTATTTTGCATTTTCCCTATCCCAATTCTAGAATCAGCTATTCCTTCAAGGAGTACTAGTTCCCTCGAATACTGGAGAATAATATTAAAAACTAAGGTGTGGGTGCTGGATATGCTCATTGCTAACCAGATGCCCTTTTGCTAGGACCACACAGCTGACAACTGATGGAATATATGTCTCTACTTAAACTTGTATAATCCCGTATTTATATACACAAAAATATATATGAAACTATCTGCATTTATGTTAAATTAAATGTGCCTTTATACTGATGTCTCTAACTCTCATCCTTTATCACATGTTATTCCAACCTCCTCCCCTGACTTATCTGTAACCTCTTCCTCCAATAGTGAGAAACCTGATTCTCACCGCTTGCATTCTATTTACTTAATTGTTCAATGTTAGTATATATGTATAGTGTTAACCTGTATCTCTGATTATGTGATTGTAAAAATTACTATGTTAAAGTATTATTGAAATATTTGGGAAACTAGTTAAACAAATACATACACATTCAACATAATTTATCCAGCTGTTTGTGTTAGAGTGTATATAAGATGTAGCTATTTTACAGCAATATTCTTAACGCCAGGCATGTGTGAAAGTGTGGTGGTTTCTTTTAGCCAAATAAGAATGTGATAGGCTAGATAATTGTTTATAACAGGTATTAAAGGTTTAAATTCCCCTTGCAAAAACCCAAAACCAGTTCTGTTATACTATTTAGGTATGGCTTATATCTGCTCTAAGGGGCTTACAGCCCGGCTGGACTTTGTAACCAGTGAGACATAAAAAGACACTGTGGGAACCTTTGCGTAAGCTCCTCAAAAACTAAGATTTGCACATATCTTGCTGTTTATAATCTGGCTAAGTGCATCCTGGGGAGCTGTGTGTGGAAGTCTCTTGGTCCCCACTGCTTATCTGCACTTGTTTTTTTCTCCTGCTGTCTTATATCTTTTGCCTTTAAGAAATCCCCATATGAGTATACTGTTAAGTCTTTATATTCAATCATATGACCCTGTGACTGAGAGTCACTGGGAAAATGAGGAGGGATTTACTATAATAACCTAATCTCACACAGAATCAAACATTCTATTATAACTGGGACCCTGGGGAAAATGGAACTAAGAGAGGCATGGCCATAATGACATCCTAGCCCTCTCTAGCCTCTTTTTCTAATTATGCATCTAATTTGTCTTCCTCTTTTTATGGTTTGTCATTCTCTGGAGAAAAAACAAACACACAAAAGAAACTATATCTTAGCTTGTTGTTAACTTTCCCTGGGATAAATTCTGATTCAGTTTCATTGACCTTTCTTGAACACATATCACCTCTCTACATAACAGTGTCCAAGTGAACAAGGAACAAGAAATGGATTGTAATTGGCCTGATCGTGGTCAAGTGATCAAAAGCAATCAATTCTGAAAACAGAATTGAATTATTTTCACTGGGAAGTTCCTACTCCCACTCTGTGACTAAAACATTAAATTTCTAGAAATAAGAAAGAGATCAAATAAGCTCGAGTATTTTTGCTACATAATTACAGTGACATGGGCAGTAAAATAGTTCTTATGCTTTTCACTTATAAATCCTATACATTTTAAGTTAGGTTTTCATATATTCTGAGACCATCTTGAGTTTCTGTTTTAATGGCATCATTTCCCAATTAAAAACACAAATTAAATTAAAATATTGGCCCTGACCCTTTAGCTCAGTTAGTTGGAGTGTCATCCTATATGCCAGAAGGTGGTGAGTTTGATTCCCAGTCAAGGAACATATCATATCCAGGTTGCAGGTTTGATCCTGGTCTTCTGGGTGGGTGCAGGAGGTCTCTCTCTCTCTCTCTCTCTCTCTCTCAGTGAAGATCTTTGATGCAGGTTTGATCCTGGTCTTCTGGGTGGGTGCAGGAGGTCTCTCTCTCTCGCTCGCTTTCGCTCTCACTCTCGTGCTCGCTCTCACTCTCGCTCTCGCACACATGCGTGCTCTCTCTCTCAGTGAAGATCTTTGAACAGGGATATGAAAAAAGATAAGATGTTTGTTTTTGATGCTTTCCCTTATTATTGACAATATTGAATTGGATAGGTTTCATGTTGAACTCATGTTTGTTGGTAGCCCAAAGCATAATGAACTAGTGAAAAATCACATATAACCTTATTTTTCATTTTGTTACTTTCTGCTTACAAGCACATATGATACATTACAGAAATTACTGTGTTAAGGTTAGAACAACCTCTGTCGTTCTATAGAAAACATTTTTTATCGAAATTTCTATATTTCCAACCATTCGTATTTTAACTAGAGAAAAATAAATGAATAAAAACCCCAATATCAACAATATTATCATAATTTTGCAATTTAAAAATATTTTATGTGGTTATGATTATTTATCACAGTAAAATTATCTTTATTAATAAAATCACAGCTATTTGACTATATAATTTTACATTATATATATCTAATGTGCACTAATATACTTTATATTCTATCAAGCAATCCTATAGGACACTCTAGAGCAGTGGTTCTCAACCTTCCTAATGCCGCAACCCTTTAATACAGTTCCTCATGTTGTGGTGACCCCCAATTTCATTGTTACAAATTGAACATAATTAAAGCATAGTGATTAATCACAAAAACAATATGTAATTATATATGTGTTTTCTGATGTTCTTAGGCGACCCCTGTGAAAGGGTCATTCGACCCCCAAAGGGGTAGCGACCCACAGGTTGAGAACCGCTGCTCTAGAGTAAGACTCAAGGAATGATCCATCCACAGAAGTTCACCTTAATTTAAAGTATTTGTAGAGATAATTAGAATACTGGAGCTGTTCATTAACATTTCAAATCTCATTTAAATGTAAATGGTAATAGTCTCTCTTTCTGCAACACTAGGTAGTTAGTGTCTTTCATGAGTAATAAGTAATTTGTTTCCCATTAGCTACAAGAATGAATAAAGAGATAAATCAAAATCTGATAAGAGTCACAGTTCAAATGGTAACCTATGTGAAAGGCAGAGCACAAAGTACATTGTTTTCACTATTATTTCATTATTTAAAATGCAACCAATTCATATTTCAACAGCTTTGGTATGAATTGGCCCCTGTTGGGGTACTGTAATAAATGCACGTGACTGTGAAAATATTTTTGTAAGATGATATGAAAAATTAGATTTAATTTTGAAATATCTTTTTCATGGCAACTCAGATTTTAAAAATCTAAAATGCAACCCTGTGCTTAGAAATAGATTGTAAGAAAAGGGAAACAAATCATTAAGATTCTAAGTAATGGAGTGGCTCAGCTGCTTGGCATTGTCCTGTACTCCAAAAGGTTGCCAGATCGATTCATAGTCAGGGCACATACTCAGGTAGCAGGTGCACATATGGAAGACAGCCACTTAATGTTTCTTTCTCACCTCTCTCTCTCTCTCTCTCTCTCTCTCTCTCTGTCTCTCTCTTTCTCTGCCTCTCTCTCTGCCTCTCTCTCTATCCTTTCCTCTTTCTAAGCATTTACTCAGGTGAGGATTTTTTTAAAAAAATAAATAATACAAAAAACATAAAAATGTTCTCATAATGATATCATACCATTGTTATATTTGTTATATTCTATGTGCTATATTTGAAGGATTTCAATGTACCAATGCTTTTACTGCATGCCTATATTTCTTATAAATATGTCATGCATCTGTAAAAATGAGTAAACATATACATGAACTTTATGGTCTTATCAGTATTAAAGGGTATTTTATTTTTTATTTTCATATTTTCTCCACTTAATTTAACAACATGGCAAGTTACTGAAAAGTAGGCACTAAATTTATATTGATCTGTAATTTGTCATTTCTATTACTCCTACATACTTGAGACATTTTCATTTGAAAAAAAAATGTGCAGGTGATGGACCATTTGTGGTGTTTTATTTATTTGCTTGTTTATTTTAATATGTGTTTATTGATTTCAGAGAAGAAGGGAGAAGGAGATAGAAACATCAGTGATGAGAGAGAATCATTGATTGGCTGCCTCCTGCACACCCCACACTGAGATTGAGCCCACAACTCTGGATGTGCCCTGACCAGGAATTGAACTGTGACCTCCTGGTTCATAGGTTGATGCTCAACCACTGAGCCATGCCAGCCAGGCTGGAACATTTGTTTTTGTGTTATATTTCATGGTCACTATAACATTAAATTTTATTTGCCTTTTTTGTTTGTTTTTGTTAATCCTGACCTGAGGATATTTTATCCATTATTTTTAGAGAGAGTGGAAAGAAGGTGGCAGAGGGATAGAGGGAGAGAGCGGGGAGAGAGGGAGGGAGAGAGAGAGAGAGAAATAGAAATGTGAAAAAGACACATCAATTGGTTGCCTTCTGCACATGCCCTGACCAGAGATCAGGATCAAACCTCTTGCCCTTGACTGGGATTCAAACTTTGATCCTTCAGTATGCAGGCCTACACTCTAACCACTGACCCACAACTACCAGGGTTGTCTTTGTTCTTGTTTCCTGTGCCATTAAAAAATGTAGCAGGGAGACTTGACATTATGACCACTGATCTTTCTTCTTGCAATAATGCTCTGCAAAATACATATACTGACGTTAGTTTGGACACTTAAATTTTACTTGGTTATTGGAGTTAATTATTCTGAATCTTCTACTTGATGATGTGAAGCCACATAAGAAAAGTGTGGCCCTAACCGGTTTGGCTCAGTGGAAAAAGTGTCGGCCTGCGGACCGAAGGGTCCCAGGTTCAATTCCCGTCAAGGGCATGTACCTTGGTTGTGGGCACATCCCCAGTAGGGGGTGTGCAGGAGGCAGCTGATCGATGTTTCTCTCTCATCAATGTTTCTAACTCTCTATCCCTCTCCCTTCCTCTCTGTAAAAAAATCAATAAAATATATTTAAAAAAAAAGAAAAGAAAAGTGTGGCCAGGGGAAAATTGGGGAAAAAGGAGACATATGTAATACTTTAAAAAATAAAGAATAAAAATAAAAATAGAATATGCCTCTCCAAAAAATCCCCCCCCCCAAAAAAAGAAAAGTTTACTTTGGTGTGTACTCTTGGAGTGTCTATATAATAAGCACAGTATACAAGATGAGTAGGGAACTGAAGGTATAGTTCCTTTAAGTTGAAATTATTTTCATCTTCTTCAGCTTATCTCTTATAATCAGTTGTTCACCATGTTGAGTATACTGGAAGCTTCACTTGAAATATTGGGGAACTCTGTTACATGCTACGTAAATTTTCAAGGTTAGTGTCCTTGGATAATTTTGTGAATTCTGATCATAGAACTAACTGATATGGACTTAGTTGGTATGTAGCACACAAATCAGTAACAGTGGTGAGATTGATGTAAGACACCCCCTAATAACTATGAAGAAAATAGCTTTATATGAATTTGAGAGATGATGAGGAAGGAGCACTTCACAATATTTTTTATGCTAGGATGATTGCCAACTCATCCAGTTTTTAAACTGATGAAAGTTTTGTGGCATGTGATAGACAATACCAATGGAATTTAGATCTTTTTTTATAAAATCCTTTTGTAAATGGCTAAATTAATAGAAAGAGAAAGCCAAAGTGACAGGGAAATGACAAATGATACGATCCCATTACTGCTATAGAAAACATTGTCTAAAATGAAACCAATAACCAGAAAGGAGGGAGGCCCTAATCATATTACTTTAAGATTAGTATTGGAAACAAGACCTGGCTCACATTGCCATCCCAAAGCTTTTATGAGACTTGAAAAATAATAATCATAGTGTTATCCCATGAGACACGGAGTAATACAATTTACAGCTGTCCGGGCTCAGTGTAAGAGTGAAACATTATCTACTGAAACTAAGGACTATAGCGTAAACATAATTTAGAAATATACAGAAAAATTGCAGAAGATTCCTGAAGAATCTTCACTGTTTTAAATGCTCAGATTAAATAATTAGTAGTCTAATAAGATCATAGGAGATATACCATTAGCAAGAGTTGATTCTTGTAAAGCACATACCAAAAACGTAATGCTTAAAACAAAACATGGTTATTGTCTCACACTTTCTACTGGTTGGGAACCTGGCAATGGTTTAAGTGGATCTACTATATAGTCTCTCACAAGACTGCGATCAAAATGACAGAGGCAGCCCAGCCAGCATTGCTCAGTGATTGAGCGTCAACCTATGAATCAGGAGGTCACAGTTTGATTCCCACTCAGGGCTTATGTCCACATTGCAGGCTCAATCCCCAGTGTGGGGTTTGCAGAAGGCAGACAATCAATGATTCTCTCTCATCATTGATGTTTCTATTTCTCTCTCCTCCCTTCTGCTCTGAAATTAATAAAAATATATTTTTTAAAAAAGACGGTGGAGGCAGGAGCTCATTCAAAAGCTCCACTTAGGATTTGTGGCTGTTGGCAGAACTCAGGCATCAAAGGCTGTGAGACAGATCCCTCAGTTCTTGGTTGGTGGGTAGCTGAAGTCAACACTCAGGTTTTTTTTGAAACATGAGCCTCTTCGACATATCAAGCTGCATCAAAGTGTAGTTTACAAGTAGAGAAGGCAATCCAGACAGTTTGCTAGCAAGAGAATTGTCACAATTTCCTATTGTGACTTAATCACATTAGTGATAGACAATCATCTTTGCCATATTCTATTAATTGGCATCCAGCCCAGTGATAAGGAGGGTGTGAAGGAGCCCTAGCCAGTTTGGCTCAGTGGATAGAACATTGGTCTGTGGACCAAAGGATCTCAGGTTCGATTGCAGTCAAAGGCGTGGACCTAGGTTGTAGGCTCCTCCTCAGCCCAGGCCCTGGTCAGGGCCTATGCCGGAGGCAACCAATCAATCTGTTTCTCTCACATCGATATTTCTCTCCCTCTCTTCTCTATCTATATATCAATGGAAAAATATCCCTGAGTGAGGATTAAAAAAAAAAAAAAGAAGGGTGTGAAAAATATGGGGATTACTAGGAGCCATATTAGAAGCTACTGACTCCAAATAATAACATAAATACAATAGCTATACTCTTAAAGGGCACAGTTAAACAGTAAGTACCAAAAAGGGGGAATTGCACCCTTCCTTCTACCATAGTAGAATATGCTTGCTAACTTGATTAGAAATTCTGTAAATATCAGTTATGTTAGATTTGTTATATAATAATAATGGCATTTCCCAAATCATGTCATATAATAACGATGGCACTTCTCAAATCACTTTACTGGAAACAAGGTTCCTTTCAGACTGATGCTTCTCAGGTGGCCCTCCTTCTGGGGAAGGGAGGAAAAGCAAGCATATATGTAACAGTCGTAGATATAATTTCTTCTGTACCTGACATTGGATATGTGAATGGGAAAACACTTTGAAAACTACTGGGAAAGGAACAAGAAAAGAAGGAACAAATGAGAGAGAAAAAAAGGAAATATTTGCCCTTAGTGTAATGATGGGAAAGGAAGCCTAAATTGAATACAATCTTTCCGTCCCTGGAGGGGTCTGGAAATACACATAGGAAAGTTGGGGTTAGACATGTAGCCCACACACACTAAATTTTGACATGGGCTCCTGAGGACCTGTGTATGTAGGGTGCAATGGAGTGTGACATTGAACAACAAATATAGAACACTATGATAGATCAAGAGAGAGAGGTAAAGAGAGGTAAAATGTTTACCTACTCTTTCAAAAAAAAAGGCCCCGAATTGTTATTTCATGCTGGGCCCCACAATATATGTAGCTAGTCTTTAATAGGAGGTTTACCAAGAATGGTTATTCACATAACATATAGAGTTTGATTGACACATCCTGCAACCAGCTAAATTCAGAAGCCAGCTATCGCTATGAAATCTTAGGAAATTACTATATTATGCTCCCAAGCATTGAAAAACAAATCACTGTGTTTGAAGGATCCTGCAAATAAGAAGGCAGTGACAAATTTAGTGGGCTTATTTGTGTCTTAATGGGCACACATTTTTCATTTGGTATATGCATGTTACATTCCATAAAGAGACCAGAAAAGAAACAATCCAAATGGAGACCTGGGAAGCACCAGGAATTGTGAGACTTGTAAAAGGCTATTGTTATCTAGACAGGGTGATTGACCCATAGAATCCCAGTGCACACTTGATATGAGAAGTATCTGCTATGCTGTATGTACTCTAGAACCTTCTCTCTACCTTTGAATACATCAAAAACAAGTATGGTTGGATCTCAATAAGGGGCATTAAGAGGGCTTTGATGATAACGAGACCTGACATAGGGGTGATTAATGTTGTTTTCACGTGGAATTTCTAAAGGGACTTATTGTGAAAAGCCTATGACAAACACAAACAATGTTTTAGTAGTAGGATAGGCATGATTTCTGTGACTTCTCCCAACTGCAATGAAGTAGGAAATGAGTAATGTATCTTTAATCTTTTAAATCACCCAGAGTTAGCAGTAAATGCAACATCATAGTTGAGTTCAGGTATATATGGGAGGGAAATTAGGAGGATAGATGTTTTGTAATTGGTCTCTAAGCTACAGGCACTGCATAGACAAATACTCCACACTTGATCAGTGAACACTCTTAGGCCTATAGAATTGTTTCTGTTTATAAAACTGCATAATGTCAACTGGTTCAGCTGAAGATGCTCATTCTTTGCCAATAATATACTCATATCTTAATAATTTGAATTAACCTTTATTTATAATAGACAACATATTTTACAATTTATCATGTATTCTATAATGTATGCCCTATAAATATTCCATGTTTTTACAGAAAAAATGATTTAATTAATTGAATATTTCTCCTAAATCACATTTTTTGGAAATAATCTTATGCTTGTAAAATAGTATAAATTAGGAATTTCTTAAGTATTTATTTCCTAAGGAGATTTTAAAGACACGTCATTTTTGGAAAGTGTCACATAAATTATTGGCAGGATTAGCATAGAATGAATCTTAACTATGTTTCAGAACATTGTACTTTCTTTAAGATATACAGTAATTGATGACTAAAAATTATATATAGTCATGTACCACATAACATTGCTGTCAACAATGGACCACATATACAAAGAAAAGTTTCTATCTATGAAGTGACAACTTAGCTATCATAACATTGTGGTATAATGCATTACACGTATGTTGGTGGTGATGCTGGTATAAACAAACCTATAATACTATCAGTCATATAAATATTTACACTTACAATTATCTACAGTACACAATACTTGCTAATAAATGACTATGTAGCTGGTTTGTGTATTTACTATACTATATTTTTATCATTACTTTAGAGTATATTCTCTGGACTTATAAAAAAAAATGTTTGCTGTAAAACATAATTCTGTGTTATGCTGGTAGCAGTCTCATACATATCGTGTTTACTGCATCTCAGTATTGCATCATTTCCTCTTGTGCTTTAGTCTCATGTGGTATTGTTCATCATGGCCACTAAGCACATAAAACTCACTGCTAATTTTCCAGTAGGAGTCCACATCAAGTGATTGACCTGGAAACAAAATGAAAAGTGATTAAGGACTGCAAAGTAAAAACAATCAGTGATGGTTACTGTTCACCAGTCAGGCATATCCCATTTCACCATAGCTACTATCTTGAAGAACAAGAACAAAGTAATGAAAGTGGTTAAAAGATCTGCTTCATTGAAGGCAATGAGATTAACAAATATTTGAGAAAGGCCTATATCGGATATGGAGTAACTTTTAATGACCTGGATTGAAAAAAATCCTGGACCCAACTATGATGTTGAATTTACTGCTAGATCTAAGTAGTTACATTTATTTAAGAACCATTATTAATTTCATAATGCAAAAAGGGAGTGGTGAGTCTGCCAGGGCTGATGTGAAAGCAGCTGAAGAACTTTTGGAAACTCTAGATAAACTGATTGTAGAGGAAGATTACTTGCCAAAACAAATATTCAATAGAGATGAAACCTCTCTATTCTGGAAATGGATGCCTGAAAGGATAGGGGAACAGTCTCACCTGGGGGTAATATAGCTTGATACAAATTTAAACCCTTTGTGATCTGACACTGTAAGAACCCCAGGGCCTTCAAGAATATCAGATAGCACACACTTCCAGTGTACTACAGGAGCAACAAAAAGTCATGAATGACTCAGCTCTTCCAAGACACCCCCCTGAATTGTTATACCAGCAAAATGGAGAAGTACTGTTTAGAGAATATTGTTGATAATGCTCCCAGACATCCTCCTTTAATTGGTGAGCTTTGTTCCAATTTTAAAGTGGCATTTCTCCCTCCAAACACTATCTCTTTGATTAAACCAAAGGATG
This sequence comes from Myotis brandtii, assembly GCF_000412655.1. Classification (NCBI taxonomy): domain Eukaryota; kingdom Metazoa; phylum Chordata; class Mammalia; order Chiroptera; family Vespertilionidae; genus Myotis; species Myotis brandtii. Next base: position 558,560 of record NW_005366834.1, on the reverse strand, counting down.
AAGGAATTATATAGCAGCTTTTAAGGCTACTACTTGAAGAGGAACTTTGCCCAAGCTAGTGCTGCAACTGAGGAAGACACTGATGCAATTCTGGAAAAATTACAACATCTGTGACTGCATTAAGAACCTTTTCTGGTCTTATGGTGATGTCACCAAGGAGTGTATAAGTGACATCTGAAAGAAGATACTCAGGAGGTTCATTCATGACTTCTGAGGATTTAACAAGGATGAGGAGATTGAAAGTCAACAAGGCTGTGGTTGAGATGGCAAACAACTTTAATCCGGGTGTGAATGAAGATAAGTTGAGGAGTCCTTTGACTAATAAGGAGTAGTTGGAACTGGAACAGGAATGCATCAAAAAATAAGAGGCAAGAGAAAAGAAAACCACAGGAGAAGAAAAAGAACCCCCAAGAAAATTCACAGTGAAGGGTTTAACAGGAGGTTTTGCAGATTTCAACAAGCTCTTTAAAAAGTTTAGAAACATGGACTCTATCATCAGAAAGTTTGCATTATTAGAAAGTAATGTCTATGGTGCATTATATGCTTGCTAGCAAATCTATGAAGAAGAAGAAGAATAAGAAGAATAAGAAGAATAAGAAGAAGAAGAAAAAGAAGAAGAAGAAGAAGAAGAAGAAGAAGAAGAAGAAGAAGAAGGAGGAGGAGGTACTAAGCAAACCATCAAGAACATATTGCTGAAAAGAGTGACACACCTCTTAAAGAAGAGCCCCAGGCAGGTCGTTCAGGAGGTGTTCCACAAAAAGGCACTGTTATCATCAGAGATGACAGCTCCAAGTGTGTTATTATCCCTGAAGACTTTCCAGTGGGATAAGATGTAGAGATGGATTCCAACCCTGTGTAGGCCTAGGCTAATGTGTGTGTTTGTGCCTTAGTTTTTAAGAAAAAAAGTTTAGAAATCAAAAGTAAACATCTTTTTCCTATTTGAATCTTTTAATTTATTAAAAAGCCCTTTTTCCTAAGAAGAAAAAGGAATATGGTTTGGGTAGGTGTTCGTATTCAGGTGGTAAAGATTGAACCTCTTTCAAAGAAGTTTTTAAACTTGGCAAGCCTTATTTCCCACCACCAATAATAAAAAATGCTTTGTGTGCTTTGTGTACACCTTGCTCTATTTGATTTAACGGATAGGTCACAGAGTGCATCTGGTTCTCAGGGGTTCTATTCTTTTTTTTTTCACATTCAATTTTATTCGGTATTAGTTTCAGGTGTACAACATAGTGGTTAGAAATATATACTTTAACAGAGCAGTCCCCCTGATATTTCAAGTACCCCCCCTTGCCCGTACATAACTATTACAAAATTATCCCCCCATTGACCTCTCTCCTGCCACTCCCTCTCCCCAGTCTATGCCATCACCCCCCTAGTTTCTGTGCCCATTGGTATGCTTATATGCATACATACAAGTCCTTTGGTTGATTTCTTACCCCCTCCCTTTCCTACCTTCCTTCTGAGGCTTGACAGTCAGTTTGATGCTTCTCTGTCTCTGGATCTATTTTTGTTCACCAGTTTATGTTGTTCACTATATTCCACAAATGAGTGAGATCATGTGGTATTTATCTTTCTCTGACTAGCCTATTTTGCTTAGCATAATGCTCTCCAGTTCCATCCATGCTGTTGCAAATGGTAAGAATTCCTTCTTTTTTATAGCAGCGTAGTATTCCATTGTATATGCACCACAGTTTTTTAATCCATTCATCTGCTGATGGATTAAAAAAACTGTGATACATCTACACAATGGATCTGATTTGCTAGGATTTTGTTGAGGATTTTGTCATCTATATTCATCTGAAATATTGGCCTGTGATTCTCTTCCTTTGTAGTGCCTTTATCTGGGTTTGGGATTAAGGTAATGTTGGCTTCATAGAAAGAACTTGGAAGTATGCCTTCCTATTGAATTTTTTGGAATAGTCTGAGGAGAATAGGTTTTAGTTCTTCTTTGAATGTTTGGTAAAACTCCCCTGTGAACCCTTCTGGCCCAGGGCTTTTTTTTTTCTGGGAGTTTTTTGATGACTGCTTAATTTTCTCCATAGTTATTGACCTATTCAGATTTTTTTTTTCATTCTTCCTGATTGAGTTTTGGGAGGTTGTATTTTTCTAAGACTATGTCAATTTCTTCTAGGTTGACCAGTTTGTTGGAATAGAGTTGTTTATAGTATTTTTTACAATCCTTTGTGTTTCTGTGGGGTCTGTTGTTATTTCACCTCTTTCGTTTCTGATTTTGTTTATTTGTGTCCTCTCTCTTTGCTTTTTGGTGAGCCTGGCTAGGGCTTTATCAATCCTGTTTATCCTTTCAAAAAACCAGCTCTTGGTTTTATTGATCTTTTGTATTTTTATTTTTTTTAGGTCTCTATGTCATTTATTTGTTCTCTGATCTTTATTATTTCCTCTCTTCTGGTTACTCTGGGCTTTTCTTATTGATCTCTTTCTAATTAATTTCTTGTTGCTCTCTTTTTAATTCTTTGGTAATACAAATTTATTACCATTTTTCTTGTGTTTTGAGGTAGGCCTGTAGAGCTATGAACTTCCCTCTCAAGACTGCTTTCACTGTGTCCCATAGATTTGGGATTGTTGTAATTTCATTGTTGTTTGTTACCAGGATGCTTTTTATTGGTTCTTTGCTCTCTTTGGTAATGCAATCATTGTTTAATAGCATGCTATTTATCCTCCAAGTGTTTGATTTTTTCATTGTTTTTATTGTAGTTGATTTCTGTATTTTTTTTGTCCCCACTTTCTTTTTTAAAAAATTTCTTTATTGATTAAGTTATTACATATGTGTCCTTTTCCCCACATTACCCCCTATTCTAATTTCATGCCTTTGTCATCTGAGAAGATGCTTGATATGATTTCTATTCTTGAATTTGAAGAGACTTTGCCTGTGTTTCAATATGTGGTCTATTTTTTAAAATGTCTCATGTACACTTGAGAAGAATGTATATTCTGTAAGCTTCAGAACATTTGGGGTGAAATGTTCTGAATATGACCATTAATTCCATCTGATCTAGTGAGTCATTTAGGATTGATGTTTCTTTGCTTATTTTTTATTTAGAAGATTTATCTGGTGGTGTCCATGGGGTATTAAAGTCCCCTACTATAACTGTATTGCTGCTGATCTCTAACTTGATATCTTGCAGAAGTTTTTTTTTATGTATTTGGGTGGTCCTGTATCGGGTGCATATATGTTTACCAGAGTTATATCCTCTTATTGAATTGCTCTCTTTAGTATTATGAAGAGGCCTTCCTTATCTTTTGTTATGGGCTTCACTTTGAGGTCTAATTTGTCACATATAAGTATTGCTACCCCAGCTTTTCTTGCATTTCTATTTGCCTGAAAAAATTTTCCATCCCTTCACTATCAGTCTGTGTGAGTCCTTTGTTCTGACGTGGGTCTCTTGTAGACAACAGATATATGGGTCATGTTTTCTTATCCATTCAGCTATCCTATGTCTTTTTTTCTTTCTTTATTGATTAAGATATTACATATGTGTCCTTATCCCCCCATTGCCCTCCTCCCCCCGGCTCATGCCCTCACCCTCCTGGTGTCTGTGTCCATTGTTTATGCTTATATGCAGTCTTTTGATTGGAGCATATAATCCTTTTACATTTAAGTTTATTATTGATAGGTACTTGTTTGTAGCCATTTTTATTCTTTATCCTTGTGTTCCTTTTTCCCATCCTATTTCTTCTTTCTATAGCAGTCCCGTTAGTATTTCTTGCATTGCTCACTTTGGGGTAATAAACTCTCTTAGCTCTTTTTTGTCTGTGAAGCTCCTTATTTCACCTTCAATTTTTGTTAATAGCCTTAGTGGGTATAATAGTCTTGGATTCAGTTCCTTGCTTTGCATCACTTTGGATATTTCATTCCACTCCCTTCTGGCCTGATGTGTTTCTGCTGAAAAAACATTTGATAGTCTAATGGGAGATCCCTTATAGATAACTTTCTGTCTCTCTCTGGTAGCCTTTAAGATTCATACTTTTCGATGGAGTTTGACAATTTAATTATGATGTGTCTTGGTGTCGGTCTTTTTGGGTTCATCTTGTTTGGGACTCTAAGGCTCTTGGACTTGTGTGAGTTTTTTCTTCCAAATATAAGGCAAGTTTTCTGTCATTATTTCTTCAAACAGGTTTTCTATTCCTTGCTCAGTTTCCTCTCCTTCTGGTACCCCTATTATGTGGATGTTGTTTCATTTTGTGTTGTCTCAAAGTTCCCTTAGGCCAGTGGTTCTCAACCTTCCTAATGCCGCAACCCTTTAATACAGTTCCTCATGTTGTGGTGACCCCCAATCATAAAATTATTTTCGTTGCTACTTCATAACTGTAATTTTGCTACTGTTATGAATCGTAATGTAAATATCTGATGTGCAGGATGTATTTTCATTGTTACAAATTGAACATAATTAAAGCATAGTGATTAATCACAAAAACAATATGTAATTATATATGTGTTTTCCGATGGTCTTAGGCGACCCCTGTGAAAG
>NW_005366834.1:535953-537849 GCF_000412655.1 Myotis brandtii | reverse complement strand
CAAACCATCAAGAACATATTGCTGAAAAGAGTGACACACCTCTTAAAGAAGAGCCCCAGGCAGGTCGTTCAAGAGGTGTTCCCAAAAAAGGCACTGTTATCATCAGAGATGACAGCTCCAAGTGTGTTATTGTCCCTGAAGACTTTCCAGTGGGATAAGATGTAGAGGTGGATTCCAACCCTGTGTAGGCCTAGGCTAATGTGTGTATTTGTGTCTTAGTTTTTAAGAAAAAAAGTTTAGAAATCAAATGTAGAGTAAACATCTTTTTTTTCATATTTGAATCTTTTAATTTATTATTTGAAAAAGCCCTTTTTCCTAAGAAGAAAAAGGAATATGGTTTGGGTAGGTGTTCGTATTCAGGTGGTAAAGATTGAACCTCTTTCAAAGAAGTTTTTAAACTTGGCAAGCCTTATTTCCCACCACCAATAATAAAAAATGCTTTGTGTGCATACTAGTATACCTTGCTCTATTTGGTTTAACTGATAGGTCACCAGAGGGCATCTGGTTCTCAGGGGTTCTATTTTTTTTTTTCACATTCAATTTTATTCGGTATTAGTTTCAGGTGTACAACATAGTGGTTAGAAATCATATACTTTACAGAGCAGTCCCCCTGATATTTCAAGTACCCCCCCTTGCCCGTACATAACTATTACAAAATTATCCCCCCATTGACCTCTCTCCTGCCACTCCCTCTCCCCAGTCTATGCCATCACCCCCCTAGTTTCTGTGCCCATTGGTATGCTTATATGCATACATACAAGTCCTTTGGTTGATTTCTTACCCCCTCCCTTTCCTACCTTCCTTCTGAGGCTTGACAGTCAGTTTGATGCTTCTCTGTCTCTGGATCTATTTTTGTTCACCAGTTTATGTTGTTCACTATATTCCACAAATGAGTGAGATCATGTGGTATTTATCTTTCTCTGACTAGCCTATTTTGCTTAGCATAATGCTCTCCAGTTCCATCCATGCTGTTGCAAATGGTAAGAATTCCTTCTTTTTTATAGCAGCGTAGTATTCCATTGTATATGCACCACAGTTTTTTAATCCATTCATCTGCTGATGGATTAAAAAAACTGTGATACATCTACACAATGGATCTGATTTGCTAGGATTTTGTTGAGGATTTTGTCATCTATATTCATCTGAAATATTGGCCTGTGATTCTCTTCCTTTGTAGTGCCTTTATCTGGGTTTGGGATTAAGGTAATGTTGGCTTCATAGAAAGAACTTGGAAGTATGCCTTCCTATTGAATTTTTTGGAATAGTCTGAGGAGAATAGGTTTTAGTTCTTCTTTGAATGTTTGGTAAAACTCCCCTGTGAACCCTTCTGGCCCAGGGCTTTTTTTTTTCTGGGAGTTTTTTGATGACTGCTTAATTTTCTCCATAGTTATTGACCTATTCAGATTTTTTTTTTCATTCTTCCTGATTGAGTTTTGGGAGGTTGTATTTTTCTAAGACTATGTCAATTCTTCCAGGTTGACCAGTTTGTTGGAATAGAGTTGTTTATAGTATTTTTTACAATCCTTTGTGTTTCTGTGGGGTCTGTTGTTATTTCACCTCTTTCGTTTCTGATTTTGTTTATTTGTGTCCTCTCTCTTTGCTTTTTGGTGAGCCTGGCTAGGGCTTTATCAATCCTGTTTATCCTTTCAAAAAACCAGCTCTTGGTTTTATTGATCTTTTGTATTGGTTTTTAGTCTCTATATCATTTATTTCTGCTGTAAATGGACTTAAGTGTAAGACGGTGGGAAACCATAAAAATCTTAGAGGAAACCACAGGCAGCAAAATATCAGACATATGTTGTAGCAATATCTTTACTGATACAGCTCCTAAGGCAATGGAAACTAAGAGAAAATAAACAAATGGGACTACAGCAAAATAAAAAGCTTCTGCACAGC
>NW_005366834.1:507371-535596 GCF_000412655.1 Myotis brandtii | reverse complement strand
ATTGCTGGTGGGAATGCAGACTGGTGCAGCCACTGTGGAGAACAGTATGGAGTTTCCTCAAAAAAGTTAAAAATGGAACTCCCATTTAACCTAGTAACCCCACTTCTAGAAATATATCCCAAGAAATCAGAAACACCAATCAGAAATGATATATGCACCCCTATCTTCATAGCAGCACAATTTACAATAGCTAAAATTTGGAAACATCCAAAGTGCCCATCAGCAGATGAATGGATCAAAGTAAACATTTTAAATAGAAAAAAGCTTATAGAATAAAGATATATCAAACATATTTTTGTACAGCTGTACATATGTGTTTGTGATTTAAGCTAAGCATTATCATGAAAGAGTCAAAGAGTTAAAAATTTTTAAATGTTTATAAATAAAAATAGAATAAGTTAAGCTTAATTTATTGTTGAAGAAAGAACATTATTTATAAATATAGCATAGCCTAGGTATGCAGTGTTTATATAGTCTACAGTAGTGCACAGTAACATTAGTTCCTCACATTCACTCACTGCTCACTCACTGACTTGCCCACAGCAACGTCCAGTTCTGCAAACTCCATTCACAGTAAGTACCCTATACAAGTACCACCTTTTCATTTTTTTCCAATATTTTAATATGGTTTTATTGATTTCATGATTTATTGAGGAAATTGGAGAATGAGAAATAGAAACATCGACAATGAGAATTATCGATCAGCTGCCTTTTGCACAACCCTTACTGGGGATTGAGTCCACAACCTGGCCATGTGCCCTGACTGGGAATTAAACCATGAACTCCAGGTTCATGGGTATATGCTCAATCACTGAGCCACACCAGCCAGTGTACTTTTTCATTTTTATATCTATAATTTGACTCTATCTTTCCTATATTTACATATGTTTAGATATATAATTACTTACAATTGTGTTACAGTTGTCAACAATACTAGTATTCAGTAAAGTAATAGGTTGTGTATGTTTGGAGCCTAGAAGCAATAGGCTATCCCAGACAGCCTAGGTTTGAAGTGGGCTATATTGTCTTGGTGTGAGTAAGTGCACTCTATGATGTTCATAGAGTTCATAGAGATGAAATCACTTACTTTAAATATTTTTCACTAATACTCAGGGAAATAAAAATTGAAATCACAGTATCACCTCATATCTGTTAGAATAGCTATTATCAAAAAGACAAAAATAACACATGTTAATGAGTTTGTGGAGAAAATGGGACACTTCTACATTTTTGGTGGGAATGTAAATTAGTATAGCCATTATGGAAAAGGAAATGTTGTACTTTAGTGATTTTTTGTCATTATTAACTCTGTGCCCTTGTGCATGTCTCTTGTGCTATCTGAGCCTCATTCTTTACACTTAAGGACTAAAGGTGATGGTCTGAGTTGTCTCCATTGTCATTTTAAAAATATTCTGTGCCTAGGTCAGTGATGGCGAACCTTTTGAGCTCGGCGTGTCAGCATTTTGAATAACCCTAACTTAACTCTGGTGCTGTGTCACATAGAAATTTTTTGATATTTGCAACCATAGTAAAACAAAGACTTATATTTTTGATATTTATTTTATATATTTAAATGCCATTTAACAAAGAAAAATCAACCAAAAAAATGAGTTCGCGTGTCACCTCTGACATGTGTGTCATAGGTTCGCCATCACTGGCCTAGGTAAACAGACCAGATGTAAAGGTTATTGATGGAAATAATACCAATTTTTTACTTCTTACTCTTAACTACAGTTTAAACAGAGTGAAAAAAATCCCCTTAGCCTTCAAGTACAGAACTACATAAACATGAAAACTTCCAACAGTGTTTTATAAAAAGATAAAATAAAATAAAATTCACTACCATTTCAGCTGGCTAATTTAAACTCAAATAAATGTTTATGTATAAAGAGAGGTTTGCCAGTTTGTATTTCTTTTAAGAATTCCTCTTATACTTTTAAAAATCTAGTGTGTAGCTGTAGGAGGATAGAATTATCTGTTCTGCCATCTGTTAGGGAGTAGATTGCAAGTATAATACTGGTTATTGCTGGAACAACAGTGTGCAATCATACCTGTGAGTGTATAATGTGTAATAACCATTAAAGTATACTGATTTCTTTGATTTTTCTCATTCTCAGGAGTTATCATGAAAATGTCGGTTTTGCCTTTGGATACAAAGTTTCACACCTACACTCACGTCAATCGCTTTTCCTTCTGGGGATGCTCAAAAAAAAAATGTGAAGAAAATGTTCTAACAAACCAAGGGCCATTACATATTAATACAATAAAGAACCAAGCTATATTTATAACAGTTCAGTTGCAGAGTTGGCATGGTAATATTGCCAAGTATAAAATTTAGCCTTTTGAGGAATAACCATTTTGTATTCGGTATCCATGAGAGCACAGTGGGAATGTGCCATCTGGTCAAGGGGAAGGGAGGTTCATACATTTGCCCATGAAATGATCTGTAAAGTGAGCATGTCTAGAAGGATCTCTGAACTGACACTTTTCATATAAGGGAATTTAATTTTTATTTGATTGAATAAATTCATGGGTTAAAGATATTAATTATCTGGTGAAAGACTGTTTTCGTAAGCAAGTCTTTCCAGATGAGTGTTTTTTGTTGAGCTCCACACACTGGCACACTGCTCCTTGGACTCTGTATCCATTAAAAATCCACATTTGTCCCAAATGTTAATGTAATCTAGTCACTTCCGTGAACTTTGCTCTCACTACTTGCCAGGAGTTTTATTCTAAATTCTCCTTGTGAACCTTTGAATTCATTGATTTTGAACTTGCTCTCATCATAATTGTGTTTGAATTTAGAAAGGAACCGCTTATCCTTTAGAAATATCACACTAAAAGTGACAGATTCCACGACACCTTTGTTTTCCATCTTGGCGTTTATGTCAGTGTTCAGACTGTGTGCTTTCCAAACTAAAACTTCCATAATTGATGCCATTTTTTTTCTATTTATGTATCGTTGACAGTTATAGTTAAACATCTGCATCTTTCTTGGCAAAGTGCCATTAGTTGCTAAGTTTGCCCCTGCCCCACAATGACAGATTCTTCTTTTCCTGATCCTCTTGTACATTAGTAGTCTTTTGGTGGCCAGTTCTGTCTATCAATATGTATTAGTAGTTTTAGATGCCAAGTAAAATTAATTTATGCAAATAGAAGCACATTGTAAGATTTTTTTGTGGTTGAGATATTAGTTGACTATATGTGGGTATATTAATATGGAGCTAATTATTTTTATAAAATCTTTATTAATATTTTATGCTTAATATCTGAATCAGGTCACATCAACCAATAAAATCTGTTCACTTTTGTGGAGGAATTTTAACCAACAGAGATCTGAAGGGGCAGGAGAAAGAAAGAGAAGTATTATCAGAATACAAAGAAGAACTGCATGAAGAAAGATACCTTATATCAGCTGTGACCTTTGATAAGGGGATGCCACCAGGATGCACTAAAACCTCAGATAGAACTGAGGCAATAAGTACCCCAACCTCACTCACTTTATTGCCCTGTTGGTACCCATCTTTGGTCATTAGCCACCAAAACAGAGAACAAGAGAGTCTTTTGATTTAGTTAAGTTACGTCCTCTTCAGGAATAAAAATGAAGGTAGATTAATGGAAAATATCATGCATACCGCACCTCTTTTGCACCACAGCATCCACTATTGCCCTCCTTTTAGTTGAAAAATTGTGTAGCAGAGAACACAAAAAGACCTGTCAGCTACCAAATCATCCTGATATAATTCGGTCTCAAGTCCATTTGAAACTTACAATGTTAGCTACCATCATGCTCTTTATATAAACCTGCAGGGAGATAAAGGCCATTATCATTAATGTCACAGACAACTTCTCTTCTCATATCTACCTCTGCTCCTGAGCCTAAATTGTTAATAATTGATGTTCCCTTCTACCAGCCTTTCCATATTTCTTCACCTTAGGGGGCTCTCTATCTGCTGGAGTAATTCAAACCTTTAATCTTATAGGAGTTGAGTCCCTGGCGATCTGAATTTTATTGCCTGACTTAGCCATTGACCAGGATTATTGGGCCAGGAAATACTAGAAAGCACTGCAGAGAATCCTCTAGATTTCAGACACAGTTCTCCATCCCTGCAATGTCTAGCAACAATCCACTTTACCTCCAGCAATTAGGATCCCCTGGCCAGTGTCCCCCATTTCTGCTGGTTTAGCAGGAAACTAATAGCCACAGGACAGTCTCAATTCCAGATTCAATGGAACAGTTACTGTGTTCCCCATTGGAAGCATTCACCTAGGCCACTGGTGCTTTTAAACCAACTGAGCTTGAAGTCATGGTTCAGGAAGAAAATAATTTTTTTCAAAGGGTTATTTTGATAATAGTGATGGGAACTCTTCTAGTTACAGTTTTGGTTTCCTTACTGTGGTAAAGATGGCACTATATCCTGGCTTCTGGTTTAAGGCGTGTCTGAAACTCTGAGATAACTGTTCAAGTTGTTAGGGTCCTATTTTCCAGTTGGTCTGGTAGCTGACTTTTTAGCAAGGCATTTATTGTCTTACCAAATGAGCTGCTGATTCCAGGATCAATAATTCCTTTAGACTTGGATCCAAAATAGGTTGTCTAGATGGAAGGGATTTTGTGTGGGATAAAGCTGGAAAGGATTAATTATTCTGTGTGTCCATGAATGTTAGTGCTGGCAGAACTTCTGCAGCCAGAAAATGCGAATCTGTTCTCTGAATATGTGTCTATTTCAACACTTTTATCACTGGCCCTCCATGATAAAAGGTGTCCATTGTAATTATTCTGCTACCAGAGAGCTGTCTGATTGCTATACACCCTACCACACCCATGGGTTGTGCCACATCTGGGGTTATATGTTAGCCTCTGCAGTGGTGGGAACTCAGCAGTGAGGACAACTAGATGACAGTTGGTGAGCAGAAGGAAGGTCATATTTTTGAACCCAACTTTGACCTTGGTCCTGGAAATCATGGCCACTCAGTACTCAGGCTCATTTAGCAGAGCTTGACATTTCTAAGATGGGCTTTAATGTTTACATTATTATTTAGACCCTCTTCCACAAATACATGGAAGAAGGAACCAGCATTTTCCAATTCTGTTGCCAGGTTTTCAATATAATTATTTTAGGTCTGTGAACAGCAAGCCAAAATATTGGCCTCTGCCCATCAATTATGACATATTCATAAGCAGCATATACCACGTGGATTATTTAGAAAATCAAGCTGTATTTGTTTCTTCTTCCTTTCAGTGTTCATAGGTTACATTCTGTGAGGCCATAGAATGAGTTTAGGTTCTGATGACAAAACAATAGTGATGTAAGCAGAATTGTGTCACCCTAAAATTCATTGAAATCCTAACCCCTAGTCTTCAGAATCTGAGTGTATTTGAAATAGAGCTGTAAAGAGGCAATTAATAAAAATGAAGCCTTTAGGGTGACCCTAATCCAGTCTGACTGGCGTCCTGTTGAAAGAGGAAATTTGGAAGCACAAATATGCCAGGGATGCATGCACCCAAGAAAAAGATAGTGTGAGGACACAGTGAAAAGTTGGTCATCTGGAAACCAAGGAAAAGGCCTGATAGGAAAACAAGTCTGCTGATATGTAGATTGTGGGCTTCTAGCTTCCAGAACTATGATTTCTATTATTTAAGACACCCAATCTGTGGTATTTTGTCATGGCAGCCCTAGCAGTCTAATACAACTAAAAATAGATATAATAGAAATCTGAACCTGCTCATACCATCTGAACCTTTTTATTCTGGTCACCTATTTAATATTTCCTTTGGAATTTAATTTTTCAGTGCACATCTTATTCTATGGGTCAATGAAACAATTAACCCTCAGTTCGAAATAGGTTGCTCAAGTCAAATATTAATTTGGTGCAATTACAGTTATGGTTAAGTGATCAACTTCAATTAAAATGCAGAATCAAGCCCAACTTTTTTTTTAAAAAAAGTGAAAGGCCCCGTATTTCACAATGCAAATTTTTGTTATTGGATTCATGTTTGTTACAACATGGATGAATCATGAGAATATCATGTTAAGTGAAATAAGTCAGTCAGAAAAAGCTAAGAACCACATGATTTCACTCATATGTGGGATATAAAATTGAAACTCAGAGACAAAGACAACAGTATGGTGGTTACCAAAGGGAAGGGGGTAGACAGTGATAGAGGGCAAATATATGGTGCCACAAGATTTGACTTTGGGTGGTGGGTACATAATGCAATATACGGATAATGTATCATAGTAATTTACACAATTAAAAATGATTAGAGAACAAAAGGAAGAAGTGACAAGACATTTCTTTCTCTTAATTTCTATTACAAAAGTACACGTTTTTAATTGTCATTACAAAAATTAAATTTTGGACATTTTATGACTTTTTATATCTACTAAACTACATATGTTTCAGCAGTGTGGCTAGAAGGAATAAATGGTTCTAAGAAATCTTCCAGTAATTCCTCTTGTCCTAAAGATGAATTGGAACTATATACAATAATATTTAAGGTTGAAAACATAAGGTACAGTCTTATCTAATGTTAAAATGTTTTAACAAAAACTTTGGAATGGATGATTATGCAATGTAAAGTTTTAGATCAAATAGCGTAATAACATTACTAATGGATGGGAATAAAGCATATGGCCACATGCATTGTTTTCACATTATCTAAACAATCTGTAAAACAGTGGATTCATGAGAGTGAACTATTACTTTAATTGTGGTCAACATCTGTGATTTTCGCATTAGAGAATAACCTGACAATAAAAATGGCAATGGTGCATACCAGGGAGGCTGTTTTTTGTTGTTTTTTTCTCTCACACAGCATATTTAAAATAAAGCCAGATGACTGCAGTTTCATTAATGCAACAGACTGACAATGGAATGTTCCTGGCTCTCAGCTTTGGTTATGTTATTTCCAAGTACCCAATTATCTTTTACTGTATGTGGAATTGAAAGGTATGGCTTGTATTTAGAAGGAGGGAAGCGAAACATGTTAACAGTGAATAAAGGATTCCTCTAATGAATGTTAATATTCTCCTTTCCAAATCTTCAAGTGTTTATAAAGTTATATGTTCCAAGAATAGATAATCACACCTCAGAATAATAAGTTGCTTTCTATGGAGAGAGAAATAGGTAAATACAAGTTAAAAAGGACTGAAAGTGACTAAACAAACTCATTTAATAATTCATCATAATTGTTTTGTGTGCTTTAAAAAATTTTTCCTAGAATGGGCTGCAACCTATTGTTAAATTATCTCTCAAATTCAGTTAGGTCATCATCACTATTTAGCTTTCCATGCTTTACTACTTATTACACATTTGAAAAATTACTTCTTGATCTAAATATCTGTAAAATCTGTCCTGGCCAGCATGATTCAGTGGTTGAGCATCTTCCTATGAACCAGGAGGTCACGGTTCGATTCCTGGGCACATAACCTGGGTTGCAGGCTCGATCCCCAGTTGGGAGCATGCAGGAGGCGCCAATCAATGATTCTCTCTTATCATTGATGTTTCTATCTCTAATATCCCTCTCTCTTCTTCCTTAAGTCAATAAAAATATTAAAAAAATAAATCTCTGTAAAATCTCATACAAACTTTTATTATAGCACTTATACCTACAATAATCATAATATGCTCATCTCTCCTGTTATACTATGGAGCCTTTGATGATAGAAATTATGTTTATTCATATTCAAGAAAGTAGAATTTAGTCTTTTGGAAAAGATGTCTGGCCCAAATTTGCACTTTCAAAATATGAGCAACATGGCATTGAACAAAGTAGGTACTGTCTTTCTTGTTTCCCACTAGTAAAAGGGAGTATTAATAACCCTATATTATTGCATTCTGATTACAATTAAGTTAGTTAATAGTCAACCTCTTCTTATTTATATCACAAGTTCTCCACAGAATGTCTGATATTTAGTTAGATGAAATGGATTTTTTGTAACTTTATTACTGAACTCCCATGGCAAACTTCAACTTTATAAAACCCCATTGCCTGGCATAAGTAGATGCTTGGTAATTATTGTTCATTTAATGAAGCCATCAACAAATTAATAATAAAAGATTGTATACCCTCTTTATAAAAAAGCTAGATTAAGAAAAATGAATCCATAGTGCAATTTTCTAAATTATAAAAGGAACTAATATCAATGAATCTTTCACATTTTTATATAAAATTTCATGTAAAGGCACTTATTAGGTATCTCAACTGTATTTGCTGAGCAGTGACCCAATAATATATATATTAGAGATATTATACACACACACACACACACACACACACACACACACACACACACACACACACACACACACACACACACACACACACACACACACACACACACACACACACACACACACACACACACACACACACACACACACACACACACACACACACACACACACACACTAATATATACTCTAGTTCTTGGCTCTCATCTTTGGTTATGTTATGTTATGTAGTTACATATGCATATATTTAAAAATACATGCATTTAATGTTTATACACATGCATATAACACATATAGTATATGCTTATATAACATATATTAATGCTTATAAGTTTGGTGGTCTGTATCTTTTCTTTTATGAAGGATACTAGCCATCTGTTTTATAGCCATATATCTCATAATGAACTAATATTGTGTTTATTTATTTCACAGCTTATCATCTGACGATTTAGATCACAGTTTCTCTACTTTTTGAGATTTTTATTTGTGTCTGTGTTGCCTGTGTTTTTTTCCTGAAGCCTTCTACATAGATATTAACTGATGCTTTGAGCTCTGCTGCACTCTGACTGTGAGTGGGGTAGAGGCAACAAGAGGACTGGGGTTTGCTTGCTAGTGGCATGACCCATCTCACTTTACCAGTAGATGAGTTCGGGATATGGAACCTACAGCACCCAGAGCACCCTGGTGTTTCTCACCAAAGAACTGCCTTACCACCTCCATTGAATTCCCTAGAATCTGTCAGATCTATTTTCGCTCTGGAAAGAGTGGTTGGGGCAGCACTCTTTCTGCCTCCAGACTATTCCACCTTCTCTGAGCCACCCCTGATGCTCAGCATAACTGGCCCATCTTGTGCTGTCAACCCTTCAGGAGCTGGAACTCACCCCCTCATCACACCCAAGGCCATGAAGCACACCCTGTGGGCTCCAACTGAACTGCCCTGTTTGCCTTCTTGGGAAATCCCACCCTCCACGGTGCACTCCCTCCTAAAAAAGAATAATGTTAGTAAATTTACAAGTCAATGTCTATTTAAATATGTGTATTATTTTTTAGTAAACCTATTTTACTTATTTTATTTGTTTGTTTTAATTCCATTTTTAGTACATAGAATTGGGTATTTGTTTTAATACTATTTTTCACTTGGGCATCTCAATTGCTAAATAAGAGAGAAATTATATTCTTGATAGCTATAGCATGTGTTCTGTGACAAAGTAAGTGGAAACATTTAACTTTTTTGAATCATAAGTTGGTATAGCTAAACATTGTTAAATATGCATGTCTTCTTAAAGGAAATGCAGAGGGGAAAATATTTGGACAGATTCTCTAGAGTCATATGTGTGTGTATTTGAATCATGAGGAAAGCAAGGAAGCTTAATTAAGCCAAAGTTACTCCATACTGTGGAGGACTGCAGGTGATATACTAGGAGGGTCATGATTCCTATATCTCTACCAAAAAGGGTTTACTGAAATAGGACCATAAGTAAAGAGGATGGGCTGGTACATGATATAACCATAAGGGTGTGCTGTTGTTGTTGTTTTTTTTTTGTTGTTGTTGTTGTTGTTTTTGTAAACCTGGAGTCTTTGCAAAATATTTCTTTGCATACCTTAGTTCATTTTTAATATATGTCTTGGTTTATAACCCCTGCTAAAGAAGCAAGAAATCTACACAGTGCATTAAGTAGAGGTGAGATGCCCGTTTGTCAGATTTCATAATGTTGAACTTCTCTTGAGTGAAAGTGACCTCAGAGTGCATATATAATAAAAGGGAGAGAGAGAGAGAGAGAGAGAGAGAGAGAGAGAGAGAGAGAGAAAGAGAAAGAGAGAGAGAATTAACAGTGTCAGTTGAGCAAAGCCATTAGTGTGGGTTCTAGATGAAAGTGGAACCTCAAAGGTTAAAGTCATATCCTGGAGGGAGTGCCTTGCTTGCTGGTAACTCTGGCCTTGTAATAATACTGGGAAACTCTTTACAAACACATGATAAAAAACCTAAGATGACAGTCATTATTATTAATGTATTTTAATGATAGGTACTTCAGTGGTCTATCCAGAGGAAAACAGATTAAATGTAGCTTCCATATTAATAATTGTTAAACTATATATTTTAATATGCTCATCATCCTTTTATTTACTTTGAAAAGTACTATTCCTAGCAATTTCCCATTTTTCAGTAGTTAAAGTGAACTATTCCTTGTTCTTATTTTGATAACATTTCACTCAATATGCTAGATGAATTTGATTAGCAGCAGTGAGATCAGAATGACTAAAAGCTTTAAAAAATGAGATCAGAGCCCTACCCGGTTTGGCTCAGTGGATAGAGCATCGGCCTGCGGAATCAAGGGTCCCAGGTTCTATTCCGGTCAAGGGCATGTACCTTGGTTGCGGCACATCCCCAGTAGGGGGTGTGCAGGAGGCAGCTGATCGATGTTTCTCTCTCATCAATGTTTCTAACTCTTTCCCCTCTTCCTCTCCCTTCCTCTCTGTACAAAATCAATAAAATATATTTAAAAAAAAATGAGATCAGAGAAATCTGGAGTCTGACCTGCTAAGTCTTTAATAGGTCTATGGGTATTACTCTAAATAAGATTGAAAACTATCTTAAGAGCTTAACAGAACATTAACATACTAGTATTACTTATTTTTTTAAGCAGAATGACTGTGCTTTCATTTAGAGAATTGACACTAGGAAGGAGAGAGTGGCAGCTTGGAGAAAGGTCAGGAGATTATGGCAATGTCCCAGGAGAGAATCACAGCACTCTGGATCTCATCGTTCTCTGTACACGATAGTAAGAGTAGTCAGAGTTGGGATATCATTTCAGAGTAGAAGTGGGTTGGACTTTCTGAGAAGCGGTCTAAGATTTGGACAGTTTTATAATTTTCTCATGTGGAAATGATGGAAAGAAAAATAGGCTGCAGAAAAAATTCAAGTGTGTTGCTTAAAACATATAAAATGTGAGTGATGACTATTAGCCCTAGCCTGTTTTGCTCAGTGGATAGAGCATTGTCCTGTGGACTGAAGGGTCCCTGGTTCAATTCCAGCCAAGGGCACATACCTTAGTTGCAGGCTCTATCTCCGTCCATGATCAGGGTGCATGCCAAAGGCAACCAAATGATGTGTCTCTCTCATCATTGGTGTTTTCTTTCTTCTCTCTCTCTCTCTCTCTCTCTCTCTCTCTCTCTCTCTCTCTCTCCCTCCCTCCCTCCCTCCTTCCCTTTTTTGCATGCAGAAGGCAACCAATCAATGATTCTCTCTCATCATTGATGTTTCTATCTTTCCCTTCCTCTCCTTTCCTCTCTGAAATCAATCAAAAAAAAGTTTGTTTTTTTAAATTAGTGATGACTATTAGATAAACAAATGAAAATTGAGAACACATTTAGATATAAGTGTCTGGAGTTCAGGAGAAATTTTAGGGATGTTAACAACTTAGTGAGTATGTAACAAAACTTAAGGGTATTTAAAACTGTGAAACTTAACAGGGTCTTCAAAGCTGTTTAGTTTTGGGTGTATATTTTAACATGTTTTTCCCCCACCATAGCTCACCTCTTCTGTTTTCATATTCCCTTTGGAAAGTCCCCAGGCTTTCCAGTTTAATAAGTAATTTATGTGACAACCTGCCATCTTCTCATGCTCATAATAAAATATACACAAGTATGTAATTACATATACTGGAAAGTTGTTCTCACTCATTTTAAGGGAATTTTATTACTTAAAATGTTCTCTCTCTCTCTCTATATATATATAAAGCCAGGGACCAGAACACCATAACAACCAGAATGACCGGTCACTATGATGCCCTGATACGCCCTGATTGGGGCCGGGCTGGCTGGACCCCACCTGTGCACAAATTCATGCACTGGGCCTCTAGTCCTATATAATAAAAGGGTAATATGCAAATTGACCAAATGGCAGACGACTGGTCGCTATGACGTGCACTGACCACCAGGGGGTAGACGCTCAACACAGGAGCTACCCACAGACCCCAACCACCCTATCAGGCCTGCCAGCCAACCTCTCAGTCCCTTCCCCTGGCTGGCAGGCTCCGATCCCGATAGAGAATGGGGGTGGGTGGTGGTGGATGTGGGTGGTGCAAGGCCAAGGCCCCACACACAGGGTGACCAGGGTGGGGGGCGGGGCCAGCGAACAGACGGGAATGGCCAACCTCTTGGTCCTGATCCCTCCCTCTGGCCGGTTGGCATTCTTTCCCACAATCTAGACACAGGCCTGGCCACAGCTACAGGCAGTTGCTCCTGACTCCTCCCCACCTACTCCCTGAAGGGGAGGTAGAAGCCATCAGCAAGGTAGTAGGCATTGGTTAGGTGGGTTGTTGAAAAACCTGTCTCCTGATGCTGCTGAATTCTAACCCTGTTCATAATTCCATGTTCTCTGCTTAAAGCACCTGATCTTACCCTCCTCAGTGGTGATGCGACCTGAAATCTAATGGGACCTTTTTGTGGGATGGGTTGTCGCACCCAGGACCCTGTAAGTAGAATCCTCCAGCAAATAAACACAGTGACCATTCAGGTGTGATCAGAATGACCCTGATAGCGCCACCAACCCCCTGGAACTCTCTCATGCATTGGGCCCACACACCATCCCTTACCTTAAAGAAATTCCACACAAAAGCACCTCCCTCGAATGGGCCTCCACCAGGGGGATCACAGCCTCTAACATGGGCTCAAAGTACATCCTGGGCTGGGCCCACCTCAGGTGCAAGATGGCAAACAGGGAACCAGGGTTGGGTGGTGGCGAGGGGCAGGGCTGGCTGCTGGCCTGCCGGGGATGATGGCCCTGATCGCAGGCCAGGACTAGGGACGGTACCTGTGCACGGATTTTGTGCACCGGGCCTCTAGTAACATATAATAAACAGTTTCCCATGTGCCCCAATAACATAATACCTGTATGATATTTTATGGTAGGCATTAACCATTTATTAATTCACTCAAGTATTTATAACATTGATTGATAGGAAATATATGGTTCTGCTAAAAACAAGCTGCTACATACATCTGTGTGCATATATGCATATACATGGTTTCATATTACATATTGTTTCAGGTTTTATAATAAAGTTATAACAGTTCACATTTCTACCTTTAATTTATGAGGTAATTGTCCTCGTCTCCATGCCGACTAGCTTTGGGCCTTGCTGGTTTTTATTTTTATTTTGGGGGCGATTACGCTTAAATTATATAGTTTTGAAACATTGTTGCTGTAATTATGCATTTCTTTGACTATAAGGGAGATTTTTCTTTCTCTTTGAATTGTCCCAATATCTAGAGAAATTTCTCATATGCATTATGCATTCCATGAATCTTAGTTGGCTGATTGTCTCACTTGAATTTCCTTGTGTTTTGATCTCCCGGGTGCTTTGCTTAGGTTCTGTGGTTCTCTGAAATGTTTGCTTCCCCAATGGTTTTCCTTTATTAGTTGGAACCTGTGAATATTCACAATTCACTCACAGTATATACTTTAGCACATTTCATCAAAAATATCCTCTGCAAGCACTTTTTTTTTTGCTTGTTTTATGAACTCCAAGAAAGCTGGGGACTATCTTTGGAGCTATTATTCTACTCTGTCATTGTCCTATAATGTAAGAACTTTCTTTTTTTCCAGGATGGGGGAGAGGAAGTTATTATAGTAGTGATTTTATAATTTCTGTAGCTATTATATATTATTTCTTTTGTAACATCTTCATGGACACAGTAGTACAAGTGAATTACTTTGAACACATACATGCTTTACAACAGAGATTAATGATGCCATCTTGGCCTCTGCATAAGGCAGGTACATAGTTTGGCTACAGACTATGTGCCATCTGATGGAACACAGAGAAAACTCTCTGGCATATGGTAAGAGCACAACACATAACAGCCGTAATGGAAATAATGACAATAACAACAATAATAGCAAGTAAACTCAGAAGCACTGATGGATAGAACAATGTGATAACAGCTGACTAACCAAGGCACTCAGAACACTGTCAGAAGAGCAGAACCAAACATAGCTGTATTATATGGTATTAAATATTATGGACAACTTCATGATTTCCTCAGCAGGAGAGGAAACTTTTATGGACATCAAGAACATTTCCTTGTGAGCGACGATGCTTCATGTTGGTTTCATATGTTTCTTATGTAGCTGGTTAAAATGTGATTCAGATGAAATGTCACAGTCATCTTAGTCATTTAAATTATTGGGATTAGAGCTGTAACATTCTCTAAAGGCTCCTTCGCAGTTGCAATAGTTGCTTACTCTTTTATAGATGTGAAAATGACCCAATGATTTCCTGTCTCAAATGGTCACAAATCTGTCAAGAATTCAAGGCCTGCCCCATAAACACAATGCCTCACAATGCTTGGAAAATACTTGTTTTTTTTATTGGTGACATATAAAATATTATTGACAGTGGTAGAGACTTTTATATTCCCCTAAAGTCTTAGGAAAAAACACTTTATTTTTCTAAATTATGCTGTTGGTACTTTGCCTAAAAGCCATTTATATATCATATGATTTGATGTTGCTATAACAAATGCTTCCAAAGGTTATATATAACTTTCTGTTAAATCAAATAATGCCATAATTTTGAATATTTTTATTATAAAGTGACAATTAATTTTTACTTACCAAAAATTATTGATGCATTTATACATTTCATAATGTATTAACTTTTGTATATATAAATGACAAAATAATCACCTCCTGTCTTTAGAGTCTAAGTTCTTGGCATATTATGACATTTTAAAAAGCAAAATAATCATCCTAATATTGATCTTTGAATTAACTGTAAAAATTGTGAGTGACTTAAGTGGACAGTAGATACACACCTATTATAGTTGCAGTTGGTATTGAAATACACTGATATAAATGATTTACTAGACGGAGATTAAAGATTCCAATAGAGGTAAAATTCTGTCCAACCATTTGAGATAATCACATATGTTAAGAATATCTGATTTTATGTCTTTATAATATAGTGAAATTGTAGTTTCATTGGAGAAAAATAAATTATATAGACCAAAGGAATTGTCAGAATATGTAAAAAGATCAATTGGGCAATCCAGAAAATCTAGATTATTCTTCCTAAATTAATCTATATTAATGTGTATGGTGATATTTATAATAGAATATGTAGAAATGCCATCACTTTGCCTATGTGCTTTTTTGATTTTAATTTTCTTCCTTGCATTTTCTTTTGTTTTACTTAAATATATCCCTCCCAGCACTGCAGACCAGAGTTCATTATTTTTATTCCTAATTTATCAGTTCCATTTTCCATTTGAATAAAAATGTATGCTAAATTTTTATAGTCACCTTCCCACATTCTCTGCTTGTGATTAATTGAGCTCCGTCCTGAAAATTGATAGCTGTTGCTTTCTAGATTCTGATTCTTGATTCCTTTTGGTTCCTCTATATAAGTAAGTGGTTTCTGAATTCAGGTTTTTGTAGTTTGTGCCTTGTTTGAACTGCAAACCCTTGACCGTGGCCTACACATTCCGTTATTGTCAGCATGTGGGGCTCTCTCCACCTGAGGCCTCTCTTGGACCAGGCCTCCTTAGAGGATTACCCTGTGATGCTCTTGTGACCTTTATTACAACAGTGCATCCACATCATGCACTTACTGTGTCATCTACCTTATCTCAAGTTTGGCTTCTTGTGAATAAATGTTAATTTCTCATAAACTGCCTTCTCTAATTAACCAATCTGAGCAGTTCCTTTTCTCTACCTCTAGTCATTCTCTATCACTTCATTATTTTTATTTTGTCATCTCCATGGTATATTTCATATTACTATATGGTATTTTCAAATGTATAATATTCCGTATTGCTTGCTTTTCTATATATATAAAAATAGGCTTCTTATGAATAAAGACTTCACCTATGTTTTTGGTTCCCAATATACCACCCTGGGTTCCCAAGTATATTTCTTTTTTTTTTTCATATATTTTATTGATTTTTTACAGAGAGGAAGGGAGAGGGATAGAGAGTTAGAAACATCGATGAGAGAGAAACATCGACTAGATGCCTCCTGACCACACGCTACTGGGGATGTGCACGCAACCAAGGTACATGCCCTTGACTGGAATCGAACCTGGGACCTTTCAGTCTGCAGGCCAATGCTCTAGCCACTGAGCCAAACTGGTTAGGGCTATATTTCTTGAATGAAGGAGGCAATGCATTAATACAAATACTCCACTAGGTCAGTAGAGTTCTAATCTCTAAGCAAATTAAACAGTAATAATATTAAATAGCATTTCCACCTTGGAAAATTTGACATCATTCTGTATGATAAAAATGTTTGTCAATCATATATAACTATGAAAGATAGATTTTCTGGGATATTTCTTTTTTAATGCAATTTTAATGTAATTTCACATCTATAGCAGAAAATCAGGATTATCTTGATTTTATCATAAGTAATCATTTAATAAACAATGTAAAAGTAACATTTATAAAGATAGAGCAACTTATATATAATAGAACCATGCATTAATTTTGCACCTTACAAAATACATTTGGTACTTATTAATGTAATTCTATTGGGCACCTATGACAAACTTTACTACCTGTATCAACAACATTACATTGCTAATTATTTTAAAATGCTATTGAATCTGGATTTGCATCCTAAGTTGACTACAAAATCTTGCAATATGTTTTCAACAACACAGCACCATATCTTATTGAGAAACAATATACATTTCATTCAGGCAAATTATTTATTCTCCGTGGTTTGATGTTTTCAATTCGAATGAACATCTTATCTCTTAGCACCTTTGTGCCAAAAGATTTAAATTAAAATGATAGTTACTTTCCTTTTAGGGAAATGATTATCCAGGAAAGATATACAATTTTAGCATGAGAGAAAATCTAGTTTTAACCTATGGTTGATCTTACTTCAGTTGCTTTAGCAATGTTCCTTTTCACATCGCTAAATGTGTTTGCTGACAATCCTGATTTCTCCCTTATATTGTTAAGGTTTTCATGAAAGCTAACTGGAGGCCTCATAATCCAAACAAATGTTACAATTTAATTTTATGTTTAAAAACAAAACTTCCCAGGCTCCAAATTTCCAATATCATTTTCTTCAGAAAACACTTCTTTTTTGTTAACTATTTTTTTGAAAGCTATTTTTTTCCTGGATCCAGTTCTTTATATCTGGAGGAATAATGAAAACAATAAAATCTTTTGGTTGGTGAAGCATACATATAGATTAGAAATTCCATGGTGCTGATTTTAGTGAATTGTTTTGTCTTGTACATGAGCTGTGAAAGAACAGCAAGCACTGTTTCTGTCCACAAATAGCGAGTGACTATTAGCATCGATCACAGTCTTCTTTACTCAAATCTGTCCTCTTGGTTTATAAAATTTAAAAGCTGAATTTTAATCCATGTCTTCAGTGTGTGTTCTTGTATTTTCTCTGAAATCTATTTTTCCTTCTCTTTCTCCTGTAATCTTAGTTTGGGTTGCTTCTCATACACATTGTTGTTCTTTTAGGAATACCATCTATTCTCTAGGCTTACACATTATACACGTGTCAGTCTTGCTCTTTCTACCAGATAATAAACCCCATATACACATATAATATTTGTGATAGCATCCTAACTGGGTCCATGATTTCAGTAGTTTCTTCCCAGGAAAATGATTCAGGCAAAGGAGCTCTCCAAAAAGCATCCTGCAGAGAATAACGACCCCCCACCATGTAGAGATGGCCTCCCATCAATGATCACCATCTGCTTCTTAACCAAACTTCACTTCTTTCAAACTCTTAGGCATGATCTTAAGGTATAGACTGTATGGAGTCACATGACTTGGTCACCATGACATTATGTGATACAATTTTGTTTCTGCAATGTTTCGATAATCCACCCAGTCACAATAAACAGCATTTGGACTAATTCTTAGATAGACTGGCACTCTTTTTGCTGCAGTCCACATTTTGATATAAAAGGTAACCAAATATCTCAGGTGTCCCTTATTTTAATAGCTATTGGTAATTTTTTACAGCATTATTTCCTATAAAACTCTGAAACCTGTGTTTCCAAATTACAATGTTTAGAGCATGTTTTTAAAAATATTTTTATTGATTTTGTACAGAGAGGAAGGGAGAGGAAGAGGGGAGAGAGTTAGAAACATCGATGAGAGAGAAACATCGATAAGCTGCCTCCTGCACAATCCCTACTGGGGATGTGCCTGCAACCAAGTTACATGCCCTCCTTGACCAGAATGGAACCTGGGACTCTTCAGTCCGCAGGCCGACGCTCTATCCACTAAGCCAAACTGGTTAGGGCTAGAGCATATTTTGTTCAGTAAAGGGACCTGCATAATGGCAGGGAATATGTGTTCTGTCTTTGCTATGGAAGATCAACTTAATATAAGTCCATGAGGGCAAAAGTGTTTGACTTTATTCCATGTGGCATTTCCAGCACCAAAAATAACAATATTAGTCACAAGTAAGTCATTCGAGGTGTTTGTTAAATGAAGGAATGAATGGTTAATTGATGAAACTCATTTTCTGATATGTGTCACTTTTCACCTTCTGATGATTCATTCTTTCTTTATTGCTTTGCAACTTCTAAACTAATCTCTTTCAAGAAGTAAAAGGAGATTATCTGGTCCTCAAAGACTGATGCATTTTATTGCTGTGAAAGACTTTATTTACCTAAATCTTGATCCCAATTAACTTCCTATCAGCACCAGCCCTGTGTATTCCTGTGTATTATAACAGTTTTTATAGACCCCCATCTGTCATAGACTCCAGTTTCAGAAGCCTTTTTCTGTACACGTATTTCTCATGAAAGCTTTTCCTCCAAACTTATCTACCTCATAAATAAATGAGAATTACTAGTTATAAAGATAATTTCAAAGCTCAGAATCAACTAGAATAGCTTCTAAATGTTATCAGTTAGAGTAATTTAAATATAATAAGAAATTGACTTCAAGTAGGTAAGATTGAAAAATGCTTTCTCGGTAGAAATTGCTCTGGTTAGTATATTTAACTTTAGCCATTCTAAAAGTTGATATTTGTATCTCATTATTGATTTAATTGTCCTAATACATTTTTGGGATAAGTGTAGAATCTGATAGGCTAAGTAGAAGCAAATCATGCAAGGGTTAGCAGGCATAATGAAGAGTTTAGTTTGCATTCTTGTGCAGGGAGAAGGTTTTGAGGGTTTTAATTAAGGAAATTATATGATGTGATTTATGTTGAAAAATTGACTCTGGTGGAAAATAGATCTTAGGGTAAGCAACAGTGAAAGCAGGGAGCCCAATAATAACCTGTTTTATTTTGAGAGTATAGGCAGATCAGGATGGTGAAACTACTAAGGCCATGGTAGCAAAATTGAATAACATTAGAAAGGTTAAAGATATAGTTGAACCATGGGCTGATAATATTTACTTGCCCTAGCTGGTTATTTCAGTGGCTAGAGTGATGGCCTGTAGACTGAAGGTCCCAGGTTTGATTCTGGCCAAAGGCACACACTCAGGGTTGTGAGCTCAATCCCCTGTAGGAAGAATGCAGGAGGCAGCCGATCAATGGTTCTCTCTCATCATTGATGTTTCTATCTTTCTCTCCCTCTCCCTTCCTCTCTCTGAAATCAATATAAAAATATTTTTTTAAAAAGGAAAAAAAGAAAAAAATGCTGGTGTTTGTATGTGCATTTCTGGTTTTTGAATGTACATGCCTCTAGTTGTACTAATTTATGTGCAGAGTTTTAAAATTATTTTTAAAAAAAATAACTTAGATTAGTGGTTGCCAGAGGTGATAGTGGGAGGAGGGGGAATGGGTGAAATTGGTCAAAAGCTAAAAATTTCCAGTTATAGGATAAATAAGTCCTAGGAATGTAATGTAGAGCATCATGACTATCTGTAATAATAAAAGCGTAATATGCAATTGGACCGGACAGCCAAATGACCTTCTGGACGTCATTCTGGACATCCTTGCAGATGACCTTCTGGACAAAGCCGCAGCAGCGGGGGCCAAAACAGAGGGGGTTAGGGGTGATCAGGCAGGCAGGCAGGCAGGTGAGTGGTTAGGGGTGATCAGAAAGGCAGGGGAGTCATTAGTGGCAATCAGGCAGACAGAGTTGTTTAGGGGCAATCAGGCAGGCAGGTGAGTAGTTAGGGGCAATCAGGCAGGCAGGCGAGTGGTTAGGGCTGATCAGGGAGGCAGCCTATTCGTTAGGGGCTATCAGGCAGGCAGGCAGAGGTGGTTAGGGGTGATCAGGCAGGCAGGCAGAATGGTTAGGGGCAATCAGGCAGGCAGGTGAGTAGTTAGGGGCAATCAGACAGGCAGACAAGCAGTTAGGAGTGATCAGGCAGCATGCAGAGTGGTTACGGGCAATCAGGCAGGCAGGCAGAGGTGGTTAGGGGTGATCAGGCAGGCAGGCAAGCGCGTAGTTAGGAGTCAGCAGTCCCGGATTGTGAGAGGGATGTCCAACTGCCGGTTTAGGCTTGATCCCGCAGTGATTCCTGTGGGATCAGACCTAAACCGGCAGTCAGACATCTCCCAAGGTGTCCCGGATTGTGAGAGGGTGCAGGCTGGGGCTGAGGGACCCCCCCTCTTATGCACAAATTTTATGCACTGGGCCTCTAGTAGTTAATAAAATCACATTGCACATTTTAAAGTCATTTGAGAGTAGATCTTAAAAGTTTTCATCACAAGAAAAAAACAACAACCCTGTAACAATATGTAGAGATGGATGTTAACTAGACTTAGTTTGGTGATCACTGCATCATTATTACAAATATTGAATAATGTTGTATACCTGAAACCAATGGTGTATGTCAATTATATCTTAATGAAAAGGAACTTCCTTTGTCTTCAAGTATCATTCACTTAATTCTCAGTATCTATTTTAGTATGTTATTGAGACCTGAAGAATTGTTGTTATTGGAACATGAAGAATCAAATTTGACATATCAAAATTATCAAAATTGACAAACCCATGTCATGTGTCTGTTCCTGAACCAATGACTGGAAAGGGGAATATAATGTCCATATCAGCTTATGTAGGCTTGGTTTCTTAAATCATCCTCTGGTGGAGTGTGCCATTATAATGACTAGCTAAGTTTACCTATGGACCATTCCCAAGAAGGTCAAATTCCCCAACCTGTATTACTACAAAACCATATGGAAGAGATGAAATGTATATGTGAAACTTATTCAAAAGATTCACTAAACAAAGCTATGAGAGATTTAAAACAGAGACCCAAAGCAGAGGTGATAAGTGAATATGTTACACTGTATAATTTCAAATGGTAGAATAACATAAGCTGAATGAAAATATGAGGTTTTTGGAGAAGCCACTACCAAAGTTGTAAGCAGTCAACATTGAGTAACTGAAGGGCAAAAGAAAACTAGTTTAACACAGGAAAAATTGGGATAGAATTACTAGGGGGGAAACAGCAATAATTACATTATATTCTATTGTGTTCTTTAACAAATCAGAACAGATGCTCCTAACCTATGTAAAGTTAAAAATATATTAAGTATTTCAGGTTTAATTATGAAAGTAATAAACTTTTGATGTTGTTATCAATATTTTTGACATGCTTTTTCATACACTTGAGAATTGAATATACCATTCAGGACAGAGAGAATACATTATCATAATGCCATTTGTCATCCTATACTCAGATGCCTCCAACTTCCTCCCACAAACACACTTTGCTTTGCTATTTACAGCAGCTAATAAGGCAGTCAATAAGATCAGGATTAATTCTGGGAATTAAAGTTGGAGAGTAATGTAGGGGATTTTGCATCTGCCACTATGTAGTCTTTTATATAATTACAACTTTAATTTTGTTCTGTATTTCAGAACAAGACATTCTCTTTGTTATTTTTTTTCTCTTTTCTAAATTAAAAGAACTAAAAACAAGTCTAGTTTTGACAAGTCATATTATTATATTCCTACAGACTCTTTCTGGAATCTAATCTTTCGTATTAGGGAGAATTGAGTACACGAATCCTCTGGGAGGTCTTTTTATGATTCTTTTGTTTCTGAAATAAATTATGAGTAATGTTTCCCTTATTCCTTTTATTTTAAACTACATTTCGTAAGGCTGGATAAGCGTAATGTTTTTTCCAGCTGTTTCTGTGGCTCCTTATTTTTTTCACAGTCTTTGCAGCACTGATTTCTAATTCATAGAACATTCACTGTACATTGTTCTTACTCAGTATGCATATTACTAAGACTCTAAATTGGTTTTACAAAGTTTAGGTTCATCAAACTATGATGATGTATATAAGCCTGTGGTAATCATTAAGATAAAAGAAAATGCAATTTTGCAAATGTTGTCTTTTAATTTTTGGATTAGTCCCCCTTTTAAAAAATGTTATAGATAAGGTTATTTAATTTAATCTTATGTTCTTGAAACAACAAAAGCTAAATACTCCTAAACTGTACAAAATACATTTTCACTGTGGTGGCAATACAAAGAAAGTTTTAAAAATATAGTGTTATTATGTAAAAATTTAGCATTCTTGAAAAATCATTATTAGAATAATAGTTAATAATGATGACGTTGATGAAGGTGTTTGTGATGTTATTGGCACAAACTTCCATTTCCATGAAGTTGGTTCAAAATCTCTTTCTATTTGTATTAAACAGAGACATTTTAAATTATTTTTCCATTTTATTTTTCTCAAAAAAGTATAACAATATACAAGAGGACATTTATGGAATCACTAATAATCTAATTAAAAAGTTACAGTCTCACCTTCCCTCCACCCCGTCCCACCCCACCCCACCCGACCCCCAGTATACCACTCCTCCCATCTCATTCTTGTTTTGACTTCTCAGTCCTTTCTGGATCATCGTCTTATGTATCCTCCATGTTTCCTTTCAGCACTTTTCATTAAAAATGAATTTTATTTGAGGATGTGATAAAAATGATTTATTGTGAGAAAGGAATGAGATAATCCATGCACAGTAATTGGTGTAACAGGAGTATATAGTAAACCTTATATAAATTTTTGCATCTTGCACAATTTTCCATTTTGTACTATATTTTTAAAAATAATCCTTGGTGCTGGTTCACAATCTATATTTTACTAATGGGTTGAGACTTTAGTTTCAATCAGAAGGTCATGTGGTATAAAACCATGGGTTAAAAAATGTACTTCTAGATTATCAAATACTTGGGAACATAGACTAAGAAGATGACCATAGTTTTTCTTGTATGGTCTTTTTAAAATGCCACATAGACCTTAGTACCTCAATTAGTTTCTGTGTGTTTCCTCTATTTTGTGTTTTATAAAAGTGAGAAGGCCCTAGATTGTTTGGCTCAGTGGATAGAGCATCGGCTGTCAGACTATAGGATGGTTCAATTCCCGTCAAGGGCATGTACCTCTGTTGCAAGCTGGATCCCTGGCCCTGGTCGGGCTCCTGCAGGAGGCAACCAACTGATGTATTTCTCTCACATCAATATTTCTCTCTCTCTCTCTCTCTCTCTCTCTCTCTCTCTCTCTCTCTCTGTGTGTGTGTGTCTTTTCCTCTCTCTTCCACTCTCTCTAAAACATCAATGGAAAAATATCCTCGGGTGAGGATTAAAAAAATAAAACAAAATAAAAATAAAGAGGGAAGCAAGACAACTGAGAGAATCCAAGTTATGACTTTGGCTGTATTTTATTATTGGACTCAATGAGAAGAGTTCATACATGGAACATTTGAATCACTAAAAGACTGAGAGTTTACAGGTTATAGGATACAGGAATTACTGAGAAGGTTATGAAACATGGAAAAGAGAGGAAAACTTTAGGTGAAATAACAATGATTGTCTCTCCTTCCTTTCTTCTTTCCTCCCTCCCTTCCTTCCTTCCTTCCTTCCTTCCTTCCTTCCTTCCTCCCTTCTTCCTTCCTTCTTCCTTCTTCCTTCCTTCTTTCTTTCCCTTCCTCTTCCCTTCTTTTTTTTCCCTTCTCCTTTACTTTGCTACTATTATCCAATAAATGAGAAGGATGCTCTGAATGTTGGTAAAGAATAGCTAAAGAAGAGTGAGAACTTGCTTCCCTTTATTGCTAAATATTAGAAGCCTCAACCTAGATATTCTTAGGAAACAAGAAAGGCTAACTGTCTTTATGGATAAATGTGGATCAAATAGAATGTCAATATATGCCTTGCACTAAAAGTAATAGGGGTATGAGCAGCCAACATATGAAAGTCCTCAGTGGAATCGGTGCCCTGAAGGTTGAGATAAAAGATATAGGCTGTGCTCAAACAGATAAAGAACATGAGGGCAATTTCTTATCTAGAGTTCATATGGTGAGGTCTTTGAGGTAAAGATATATGAAGAGATCAATGAAGTGACAATCCTGGCATTTTGAGTTTTTGGCTGATGAAAACAGTGTGATTATGAGAACACCCCATTGTCCTAAGTGTCACTTTGAAGAAAGATGGCTCTGAACAATGGATAGTCCCCATTGACCTAGTCATACGAATTCATGAATAGGATCCACAGGTAGAACAGGTCAGGTGATCCATAGCTATTATTTATCCACTTCCCAGCATACAGTTTAAAGTAATAGAATAAACATAGGCTTTGGCATTATATTAGTCTTGATTAAAAATCTCAGTTCTTGTACATGCCATGTGTATGGGCTTAATATTTACTGGGAGGATCAGAAACACAAGCATAAATAGTGTTTGATTCTTGGGGTTGTTATTGTTTCACTCTTATTCCTGGATTTTGAGAAAATGATTAGCTGTGGATCCCGGAAACCATATGTCTGGTGTTATACCAGCTCTGCAACCTGAACTCTGAATTTGATGAGCCAGTGGAAATGTTGGCCTATAACTTCTCTAATGTCCAAACTCTGTACTTATTTCCCTTTCTCAGTTACTACAACCTTATCCAGTTGTGTCACCAGAATCTTTAAAATACCCTCTCTGCCCTTCATCCAGAGCTGGATAAACCTATCTTTCTGGAATCATTTATCCTATTTGCCTCCAACCCAAAAAGATTGTCACTTTTGTTCCTCTAACATTTCAAAAACTACCTCTGTGACATTTTTTTAAACTACTGCTATTATTACAGTGATTTTTGTCTGACTTAAGAAGCATATTTAAAATCAGTTTTGCATGACTCTTCTGAAACCAGAAAGCATTTTTTTAGTAATTTCCTTTAACCCTGTGGTCTCTAAATTTAATTCAAACTGAACATCTGAAATGGTTCTTTAAAATATGAATATTAGGATCAAATTTCACAAATTCAGATAAAGGAAATCTGAGTTTGAGCCTAGAACCTTCCACTTCACAATATCATAGCAGATTATGATGCAGGCTATCCAATTGAGCATATTTGGAGAAACTGGCTCTTCCAGTTGTGGCTCTTAAGACAAATTTTGAAGGCCACATTTCTTCTAATGTTTGGAGCAGCAAATTTAACCACTTCAACAGATTCTTCTAACCTTAACAAAATAAAGGTAACTATGCGAAGAGAGGATGTGTTAAGTAACTTGGCTTTAGTAATAATTTCAATTTATATCTATACTAGAGGCCTGGGGCACGAATTCATGCATGGGTGGGACCTGGCCGGCCTGCTCTTATGGGCCAATCAGGTGGGCCTGCCCAGGGGGAGGGGACATGGGAGGTTGGCCAGCTGACCCCGCACCGCCCCCTGGTCGAACTCCCAGTCAAACTCCCAGTCAAGGGGACAATTTGCACATTAGCCTTTTATTATATAGGATATATAATAAATTTGTTAGACATTTTAAATAACAATTTAAAAAGAAGCATATAATTAAGCTTACCTTAAATAAATTTTAAAGAGAAGTATATAATTAAGCTCAAATTCTGAAAGAACTGTGTATTTCTTCTAAAACTGCTTCTGGTTTTTAATACCTCAGAAATGTATATGGGTCAGTGATCATGGAAGCCGATTCCTAAAACCTCATAAGAATGTTGTGTTATCTTACAATGAATTACATGTTCCCAAGAGCTAGAATAAGAAGAGTAGCATTTTAGTTCAAAGATAAAAAGAAGACAACCAAGAGAAAATTGACACTATGTTGAATGTGTCAGGAGAAGAGTGATTTCACAGCACCCATTTAATTATATAGAGATTGTTCATTTCAATCTGAAGTTTGCAAAATTATCAGCTGAAAGCTTACTCAGCAGGAAATTAAAATTTACACAAAGATAGTCATCTTATGTACAAAGATACCTGGGAATTTACTCTTACATTAGATAGTGCATAATTAGGACTACAGTAGTAATGAGTCCTGGTGTTTGTAAAAGAAATAAGAATATAGAAATGTATGCTTGCCAGGGAGATGAAGGGTGTCATATTATTACCATCCTGTTGGTATTAAAATGGCTGATCCTGAAGGAGGTCACCTGTTTTCCTTCAGGAGGCATGCTTGGAAGGCTTACCTATGGACGCAAAGTCCAGCCATATCTGTCCCTAGCAGTGTGGCTTTGGTGAAGGTCTTGATCCTGCATCCTTTGAGCCATTCCACCTTCTGTTTTCACCTATCTTTTGAAATCACTAATATGAAATGAAAATTGAGACAAAATCAGGCCTAATTATTGCATTTAGAGACTTAAGAAAAAGAGTGAACATTGTATTTTAGGTTTTGAAAGAGTGGTTCTCCTCTGATATGGTGGTACTAAGGACAAGGAATTGAGGTTTAACACTGAAACCAATTCATGCAGTTAACTCGGTGAAAGAAAATAGGTGGGTTTTTTAAAAATATTTTGTTGTTGTTGTATGTTTTTGTTTTCCTTTATGCTTAGTATATGGATTAGTCAAAGTCAGTCTGCATGAAAATGGTGTGTTTCCCATCAGTAACCTTCAACATTGCAGTTTACAGTCACCCCGTTGTGCTGTGTAGAAATAAAAGTGGGAATTCCAAGAGAAGGAACCTTTAATCTTCATTCATTCGCTTTTACCATGAAAACTGTGCAATAGGAACTGGATTTCATTATGAAGTTTCACCTGATGGCCAATGACAAAGGGTTTAGTGACTCAGGACGGAGCTAACAATGAACAGCACTTCCAAATTACTGAGCATTGGCTATCCTGTATGCTTGCTAACACTGACATTCTTGGACCTTAGATCAACTAAAGGAGCACCTTGTAAAAGAGATTTCCAGAAAGCAGAATGTTTAACAAGCAGCCAATATATTCTTAGGGACAAATATGATTGTGACTTATTAGAACAAAGTGAATGTTGACACCAGAAAAAGGAAAGCCAGAAAATTATGATTTCTTAATAGTTTTTCTATAAAAAGTTGAAGGTGTGTTTATCTTTTGGGGCAATAACACAAATGCATATGTTTAAAATTAAAAGAAATATACAAATTAGTGGTGCTATTTTTGACCTATCATTTTTCATAATTAGAGCTATTATTTTTGTCCTCACAAAGGAAAAAAATTAATATAGGTGTTTAAATAAATAAATGCTGACATATTTCTGACTTTAAATGTTTACTCAATTCAATTATATGCATTACAGAAGTGAGACAATTAACTTATAACAATTAAGTGATATCATTACTGTTATCAAGCTGAACAGAGGACATAATTACTCTTTCTTGCATACAGTATTTCTCAAAAGATTGGTGGCAAATATTAATTTACCAGGGTGTGTATAATAGAAAAGCTTGCATACACAGCCACCCTCTACCTCCACCCTTTCAGTTGCCCCAACAGCTAAATGATATTTTCTCTCTCATCTCTCCAATTACAAACTCCTGATTTAATATACAGAAATAATACTTTAAAGATTTGCTCTGTCAACAAGCTGTCCAATGAGTAAGTACCATCTTCCCATGGAAAGAGCCTGAGATAAAAAACCCAAAGTTCCACTTAAAAATACCATGCTTAGCTCTGAACTGCATTTATCTCAGAACAAAAATGGTAATAATAACATTTACCTTGAAAGATATAATATAGATCAGCATTTGTGAAAAAATATAAGTACATGTGTTTGCTATTCTCTCTCTATATATATAGATAGATAGATAGATAGATAGATAGATAGATAGATAGATA